>NC_061514.1:170331796-170370986 GCF_022539505.1 Lolium rigidum
GGTGGTGGCACCTCATGATAACCCCCTAGACGTTCCGCAACCGGTGTCTCATCCTTCCCCTTTGTTGAAGTGCCGGTCTCCCCGAGCCCTTCCTTTTGTGGATCTTTTGTCGCTTGCGCGACAAAATCAACAAGAGGAAAGGGGTTAGCTTTTGGTGGGGGATCCTCGGCACTTGCTTTAGGATCAACAATAGGGTTCGGTTTTGAGCAACCAACTCCATCATCATCGCCTTCATTTGGTTAACGATGGATGACTCCAATTTCTTGAGGTCATCCAACGTAGCCGTTGTGGTATCGACGGGAGATGATGGAGCGGGTGGCACAAGGGAAGGTGACCCATTCGCCACACCCGCATTTTGTTGGGCCATTTCTTAGGCGGTAAAGCCCGAGCAAGAAAACCTTGCTCTGATACCACTTGAATGGATCGTAGTGAACAAGAGGGGGGGTGAATGGCGCTACGGCAAGTTTTAGTCTTTTTCAATTTTTAGTGCAACGGAAGGTAAAGGTGATAACTTTAGCGATAGCGGTGATCCTACAATGATCCTAGGACAAGTGCAACATGCAAAGGAATCAACAAGATAGTAAGAGTAAGGAGCGGGACAAGCGGGGGCGCGGAGACGAGGCGAGGTTTGTTTCCCGCAGTTCCTTCCACAATAGGAAGTAGGTCTGTGTTGAGGAGGTGCTAGTCTCACACAAGAGACTAGACGGCCACACCACGACTGGATGGTTGGGGAGATCCTCAAGGATTAAGCTCAGCAATAATGGAGGAGAGAGAGAGGAGAGATAAAATCGTGTTGGGGAAGAAGGAGCCCTTAAATAGGCTCCTCCAAATCCAACCGTTATGCCCAGTTTTCGCCTAAGTGGTACTACCGCTTTGGGTAAGCAGTACTACCGCTCTGAGTTCGAATTCCCCCAGATCTGGTCCACGTGGACGCAGAGCGGTACTACCGCTCGCGGTACCGCTCGAGGTACCGCAACAGGGTCCAAACCTTACTGGACTCAAAGCGGTACCGGAGCAGTACCAGAGCGGTACTGCCGTAACTAGTTTACGGTACCTGACCGGTACCAAGGGCGGTACTACCGCTCCTGGTACCGCAGAGGTACCGCAACTCGTACTGTGGGACAATTTCAGCGCAGAACTCGGAGCGGTACCGTGGGGCGGTACCTATAGAAGTAGCGGTACTACCGCTACGAGTACCGGTAGTACCGGCCCGGCTAAAACTGGTTTTCTCCCTTTTTCTCTCCAGCCATGTCACCTCGCGATACACACACAAAACCAGAAAACCTATCAACTACGCTTCGGTCTTCCGATCTTGACGTGTCCAGCGAGGTCACCGTGCACTTGCAAATCTAACAATGATACTCACGGCACACGGTGAGATTACTCAAGTGTTGTCATCAAACACACAAAACTTAGGGTTTAAACTTTGCTCTTACAATTGTGTGCACTCGATCGATGATCCCTAAACCTTAAACCCTAAAACCCTAATCCATAATCCCTAATTATACCCTAAACGTACACCCTAAACACAACCCTAAACCCTAGACCCTAAACCCTAAACACTACACCCTAAACCCTAAACCCTAAACACTAAACCCTAAACCCTAACCCTAGACCCTAAACCCTAAACACTAAACCCCAAACCCTAAACCCTAAACCCTAATTAACCCTAACCCTAACCCTAAAACCCTAGCTAGCTAACCATAAACCCTAAACCCTAAATAAACCCTACATATATATATAGGTCAACGACACTTAATTGCGCATCAAGCAGGCGACCAACTAATTAGCGCTGATAAATTAATTAACTTGAATCTTGACAAGTTCTCTCGAATGAAAACACATTTGATTAAGTTGCCTCATAATATATATACAATTAGTGTGCATATGCGCATGGCATACCTTCCACATATCATTCGTGCATATATTTCAATATATATCTGAACATATTCTTGGGGATATATATATATATATATATATTCCAATCTCTCTCTCTCGATCTATATATATATCGTTGGTGGCCAAAAACCACACTTATATACGCATGCACTTTATGCGCAAAGGCGCGGGTGCCTCTAATAATGTGTGTGTGCACTCGATCGATGATCCCTAAACCTTAAACCCTAAAACCCTAATCCCTAATCCCTAATTATACCCTAAACGTACACCCTAAACACCCCAAACACTAAACCCTAAACCCTAAACACTACACCCTAAACCCTAAACCTTAAACACGTACTAAATCCTAAACCCTAACCCTAGACCCTAAAACCTAAACACTAAACCCCAAACCCTAAACCCTAAACCCTAGACCCTAAACCCTAATTAACCCTAACCCTAACCATAAAACCCTAACTAGCTAACCTTAAACCCTAAACCCTAATTAAACCCTACATATATATATATAGGCCAACGACACTTAATTGCGCATCAAGCAGGCGACCAACTAATTAGCGTTGATAAATTAATTAAGTTGAATCTTGACAAGTTCTCTCGAATGAAAACACATTTGATTAAGTTGCCTCATAATATATATACAATTAGTGTGCATGCGCGCATGGCATACCTTGCACATATCATTCGTGCATATATTTCAATATATATCTGAACATATTCTTGGGGATATATATATATTTCAATCTCTCTCTCTCTCGATCTATATATCGTTGGTGGCCAAGAAACACACTTATATATATACGCATGCACTTTATGTGCAAAGGCGCGGGTGCCTCTAATAATGTGTGTGTGCACTCGATCGATGATCCCTAAACCTTAAACCCTAAAACCCTAATCCCTAATCCCTAATTATACCCTAAACGTACACCCTAAACACACTAAACCCTAAACCCTAGACCCTAAACCCTAAACCCTAAGCACTACACCCTAAACCCTAAACCCTAAACCCTAAACCCTAACCCTAGACCCTAAACCCTAAACACTAAACCTCAAACGGTAAACCCTAGACCCTAAACCCTAATTAACCCTAACCCTAACCCTAAAACCCTAGCTAGCTAACCCTAAACCCTAAACCCTAATTAAACCCTACATATATATATAGGCCAACGACACTTAATTGCGCATCAAGCGAGCGACCAACTAATTAGCGCCGATAAATTAATTAAGTTGAATCTTGACAAGTTCTCTCGAATGAAAACACATTTGATTAAGTTGCCTCATAATATATATACAATTAGTGTGCATGCGCGCATGGCATACCTTGCACATATCATTCGTGCATATATTTCAATATATATCTGAACATATTCTTGGGGATATATATATATATTTCAATCTCTCTCTCTCGATCTATATATATATCGTTGGTGGCCAAGAAACACACTTATATATATACGCATGCACTTTATGCGCAAAGGCGCGGGTGCCTCTAATAATGTGGGTGTGCACTCGATCGATGATCCCTAAACCATAAACCCTAAAACTCTAATCCCTAATCCCTAATTATACCCTAAACGTACACCCTAAACACCCTAAACACTAAACCCTAGACCCTAAACCCTAAACCCTAGACCCTAAACCCTAAACCCTAAACCCTAAACACTACACCCTAAACCCTAAACCCTAAACCCTAAACCTAGACCCTAAACCCTAAACACTAAACCCCAAGCCCTAAACCCTAGACCCGAAACCCTAATTAACCCTAACCCTAACCCTAAAACCCTAGCTAGCTAACCCTAAATCCTAAACCCTAATTAAACCCTACATATATATATAGGCCAACGACACTTAATTGCGCATCAAGCAGGCGACCAACTAATTAGCGCTGATAAATTAATTAACTTGAATCTTGACAAGTTCTCTCGAATGAAAACACATTTGATTAAGTTGCCTCATAATATATATACAATTGGTGTGCATGCGCGCATGGCATACCTTGCACATATCATTCGTGCATATATTTCAATATATATCTGAACATATTCTTGGGGATATATATATATTTCAATCTCTCTCTCTCGATCTATATATATATCGTTGGTGGCCAAGAAACACACTTATATATATACGCATGCACTTTATGCGCAAAGGCGCGGGTGCCTCTAATAATGTGTGTGTGCACTCGATCGATGATCCTAAACCTTAAACCCTAAAACTCTAATCCCTAATCCCTAATTATACCCTAAACGTACACCCTAAACACCCTAAACACTAAACCCTAGACCCTAAACCCTAAACCCTAAACCCTAAACACTACACCCTAAACCCTAAACCGTAAACCCTAAACCTAGACCCTAAACCCTAAACACTAAACCCCAAACCCTAAACCCTAGACCCTAAACCCTAATTAACCCTAACCCTAACCCTAAAACCCTAGCTAGCTAACCATAAACCCTAAACCCTAATAAACCCTACATATATATATAGGCCAACGACACTTAATTACGCATCAAGCAGGCGACCAACTAATTAGCGCTGATAAATTAATTAACTTGAATCTTGACAAGTTCTCTCGAATGAAAACACATTTGATTAAGTTGCCTCATAATATATATACAATTAGTGTGCATGCGCGCATGGCATACCTTGCACATATCATTCGTGCATATATGTAACATCCCAAAATTTACCATTTTGGAATGTTAAATAAAATAAATATTTATTAAATGAGTGCTTTGATGTGTGTTGAATTTTCGAAGAAATTAAAACATTTTGATGGCTATTTGAATTTCTTCTAAACCTTGTTTAAATCAATGAACAAAGGGGGAGGAAATTTTATATTTAGTCCAATTGGATTTTTATTTGATTGCATTTGGATTTATTGGATGTTAAAAGCCCTATGTATTTTCTAGTGAAAAAAAATACAACAAGAAATAAAAGAAAATAATAATATAAAAAAAATAAGAGAGGAAGTCATATGTGCACGTGAGGCTGGCACTTCCACTCACGCACGTATGATGTACCAAGTCGCTGCACCGAATCAGCACATCCCTCGTTTCTTTTTTTTTCTCCGTCTACATTTTCCTATCCTGCCGACAGCCAGGTCCCACCACCATCTTCTACCTCTGATCGTTCCAAGAGCTGAGACGAACAGAACTGAAACCAATCGTAGAAACCGCACGCACCCCGCGCCCCCCGGCTTCCCTCGCGTCTAGGTGCAGCTTCCCTGGGGAGGGATAAGGGACGCCACCCCTATTCCCGCGCGCGCCGACCCTATCCCCTCCGAATCCACCCGCGCCGCGATTTCGGCAAGTCGTTCCGCCAGCCGCCGCCGCGTTTTCCTGCGCGGTCGCTCGACCTCCTGGCCTATAAATAGGACCCCCGAGACCTCCTTGACCTCCACAACACCACGTCCCACTCCCATCTCCCCTCGGGCTCCCAGTAGCCCGAATTTGGTCGAGGAACCGCCGCCGTTTTCTCCGACGCCGGCGACGATTTCAGTCGCTGTAAAGGTTGTCTCCTCGTTCTAACGCCTCCCTGGTCTTTTCCGTGTCCTTCCGCGTCTTCCTAATACCCTCTTTCTTCCATAGGAGCTCGGGAGCATCCGCGGCAACGGGAGCCAAACACGCCGGCGCTGCGGACGTCGCTCTCTTCGCTGTCCAACCTCGTCGGGAGCTGACCACCGGTGGAGCTCTGTCACGTCTACCAGCACCGCCTCCAAGCCTCGCCCAAACCGTTCGACGTTTGTAGCTCCGTTTTCGTCCACGGCCGAAGCTGCAAAATCCATCGCCGGCCACACATCGTGAGCACCCAGCGTCATTCCCTTTCTTCTTAGTTTCTTTTGTTTTGTTTTTGGTTTCAGCCTAGATCAGATCAAAAACGGATGGCCTAGTTTAGATTCATGTAACTCTTCACGAGTAGATACTGATAGCCCGAACCAAAATTTGTACAGTTTTTGGCAAACTTCAAATGCATATATCTTAGTCAGTTTTATTCAAAATTTCTTTTTGCAATAGCTTCATAAATTAAAATACTTCCTTTTAAAATTTACTAACTTCACCTTACAAACTAATTAAAGTTGTTTTAGCTTGAACTTATGTTGGAAAGCTATTTTGTCTGTATCTACGTACCCGCGAACCATTTTCCGGCCATTCCTTTTCCTAAGCCCAAACTCATGTAGTACTCGAATTAGTATCATAGAATCATGGTATTAATTATATTCTATAAACATATTTACGTTTTGTAATATTTGAAATCTCTTTGGTTCTTATGTTTTGAATTTGGAGTTTATTTGATTGTTTTCGCGTATAGATATTACGGAGATTTATCGTGAGAGTATTTCGGAGACAAGAAAGAGTTAATAGTTCATCAAGAAAAGGCAAGTTACATCTACATGTCTATCCCATTTATTTTTGCTATGCTATTTTGATTATAAAAGTAGGAATGCATGCGATAGTTTTATTTTGTTAGCCAAGTATTTTTAGAAATGGCGATGTTTTATAGTTATGTCCTATGGTAGAAATAAGCCGTAGGGATTATCACCCACTTTGTAACCTTAGGTAAATATATGCTAGATTAAGTTCTAGTAAAGTTTTGAACTATATAGTTATGCTTAGTCATGCTAAAATAAAATCCGTTGGGGGGTTCAAATGAAATAATGTTTACGAAATAGAAATGCTTTGTGAAATGTGTTTACCAAATTAAAATGTAAAATTATTTCATCCTGGGCGGAGTGGTATGATGGGTCATCGCGTGTGGAGCTGTGTGCTCAAATTGGTTGGGTCCGCCGCCCAGGGACCCCTAAAAGAACAAATTCATGTTTAGAATTGCTCGGTTGTTTCGTGCAACCACATGTCATATGGGCTCTGGCTTGGTTGATTATCTTGTGGAAACCTACTTAAGGACCGTCATCGGTATGAGACTTTGTGTCTATTTTGGAGCGGGCGTGCCTGGAAATAAGTAGTTAGCCATTTGGGAAAGACCTCGGCATAACCTTCGGGTTGTGCCATGTGGTGAAAGTGTGCAACCCCTGCAGGGTGTAGAACTAATCGATTAGCCGTGCCCACGGTTACGGGCGAAGCTGAGTAAACTTTACCTGAAGATGTCTCTTCTCAACTTTGTCTTTCTAAACATAAATTGAATTTCAAACCCTATGTCCGTGTGTCGTTCATAGGTGGGATTTTGGGAAAAGCCCCGTGTTCGTGTGTCGCTCACGGGTACTTTCATCTAGGCTAGTTGGACTGTGTGACCTCTAGTCATATATTACTTGATAAAATTGTTTATTAAAGATAGGACGAGTTAGAACTTTGGAAATGTTAAAATGAGGTTATTAATGAAAAATATTGCTTTGCGCAAATGATAAAACCTATAGCCATTTCCTTTGATATCCTTAAGCATGTACAAATAGGTATATTATTGCATTGGTGTAACTTGCCACACATTCAAAGTGTTGACCACTCTCGTGGCTGCAACGTCTCATGTTGCAGGTTATTCTGATGACGAGTGAGATACGATGTAGGGACACGATGCTCCAGTCGATTTCCTGTGGCACATTTACTGGATTCGCCACTTTATTTGTTTTCCGCTGTTCAATTTGGCCTACGGGCATTTATGTAATAAATGACTATGTATTCCGATATGATGCGTTGTAATAATGATATGACTCGTGATATTTATCTCGTGAATGTGCGTACTAGCAAATCCTTGGGACTAGTACAGTGGATGCACATAGACTCCGGATCTCTCCAGGTCCGGGTCGCCACAGATGGTATCAGAGCCATGTCGACTCTAGGTCGTGACCCTTGGTTTGGAAACCTTAGGAAATATATTTAATAAGTATCTTTAAAAAAAATCTGATACTCTTGTCCATCGATTTCTAAATTTTACTCATTCTCTTCTCTTTCAAACTTGTAGATGGCCAAAGTCCCTACCGAGTTCTCGCATGGAGTAAATGTTGGTCGTTGGACTCGTTGGTTATGGGATATGATATCTCACCTTCGGATGAAGACTCGGTCGGTGTATCAGGGATATCTCTTCACCGAGGAAGGAATGGAGTTGTGGAATGTGGAGGTGCATGTCTACTCGACTTTGGAAGATGCGAAACCACAACGTGTCTTTGAGGCACCTATCGCTCGTGACAACTTCAACGCTGGTGTCGAGGATGCCGCCCGTGAAGTCGTTCGTGGGTTGATGGGGCTCTATGAGCCAATATTTGAGGGGACTCGCTTCGAGTACTTTCCCACGCAATACTCGGATGACACCTTAGTTTACTACTCCCCAACAACAACTGAAGACAACCCGAAGCTTGTCCAACAAGTGGATCTGACTCGAGCCTTTAATGATTCCCTAGAGGACGCTGTGTACGAGATACGCCGCACGAGGAAGCAACTTCGTGATGTGCAAGAAGAGTTGGATACTCTCAAGGAAGAGCTGGCCCTGAAGAATCGCAATTTTGGGAACGCTTGATAGCACTTCACTAGTTTATGTGATCACGCATCTTCCGCTTAGATGTCCATTTTTTTTTTGCCCTCCTAGTCAATAGAAATAAATCTTTAGTATGCGCTTGAGTTGTAATCCATCATTGTCGACATCCATGTTTAAATTTGTTTTGAATGTTTGATATATTTATGAAGGTGTTATTTTTGAAGTTTTTACAAAAGTGTTTTGGGGTAGTTCTCTTCCTTTCTATCTCGAGTCTATCTCTCCTTACTCTCGCCAAATACCCATCAAATGTCTCGCCTTATATTATTCTCATACCTAACAGATGGTTCGCAACAATGAAGTGTCTCCGGCCATGGAGCAACTCCTCCAAGGTCAAGCACAATTGATGCAGCTTCTGACTCAGCATCTGAACCAGAACAACAATAACAACAACAATCCCCCACCTCCACCACCTCCCACTGATCGCTTGACACGGTTCTTGCGACTCAAGCCTCCCACCTTCTCAAGCTCTGTCGAGCCTATTGATGCTGATGATTGGCTTCGCACTATCTCCAACAAGCTCGACACTGTGCAATGCTCGGAGCCAGAGAAGGTTCTCTATGCAACTCACCACTGGAGGGGCCAGCCGCAGCTTGGTGGGACAACTACAAACTCTCTATCGTCGACATCAACATTGTCACTTGGGAAAACTTCAAGAAGGCTTTCCGTGACTATCATGTACCATCAGGACTTATGGCATTGAAGAAGAAGGAGTTCCGTGCGCTGCGTCAAGGCTCGCGCACCGTGGCTGAGTACCTAGATATCTTCAACAAGCTTGCTCTCTACTCTCCTGATGATGTGGCAGATGATGAGGGTAGGCAGGAGAGGTTTCTCGATGGTCTCAATGATGATCTCTCTTTTCAGTTGACCTCCGGTGATTTCAAAACGTGCCAAGCACTTGTAAACAAGGCAATCAAGTCTGGAGGGAAAACAAAAGGAGATTGAAGGTCGCAAGAGGAAGGCCAATACCCCTGAACTCCGTACAAGGGACCGTTCAAAGGTTGCAAAATCTAGTTCATCACATGACCACAAGGAGATCGTGGAAGAGCACAAAGGACCAAGTGAGGAGTCCCCTTTTGCCCTAGGAATCACTTGCTATAAGTGCAAGGAAGTTGGTCACTATGCGAAACAAGTGCCCGGACAAAGATCAAGTCCACAACGATAAATGAAGCCAACTTCTTTTCTACCTACTTTCCATGAGAGATTCATGTAAACAAGTGAGAGACGAGTGTTCTTTCTTTCTAGCCATTTCAAATCTCGAGGACGAGATTTTTCTTAAGGGGGTAGATTTGTAACATCCCAAAATTTACCATTTTGGAATGTTAAATAAAATAAATATTTATTAAATGAGTGCTTTGATGTGTGTTGAATTTTCGAAGAAATTAAAACATTTTGATGGCTATTTGAATTTCTTCTAAACCTTGTTTAAATCAATGAACAAAGGGGAGGAAATTTTATATTTAGTCCAATTGGATTTTTATTTGATTGCATTTGGATTTATTGGATGTTAAAAGCCCTATGTATTTTCTAGTGAAAAAAAATACAACAAGAAATAAAAGAAAATAATAATATAAAAAAAAATAAGAGAGGAAGTCATATGTGCACGTGAGGCTGGCACTTCCACTCACGCACGTATGATGTACCAAGTCGCTGCACCGAATCAGCACATCCCTCGTTTTTTTTTTTTCTCCGTCTACATTTTCCTATCCTGCCGACAGCCAGGTCCCACCACCATCTTCTACCTCTGGTCGTTCCAAGAGCTGAGACGAACAGAACTGAAACCAATCGTAGAAACCGCACGCACCCCGCGCCCCCGGCTTCCCTCGCGTCTAGGTGCAGCTTCCCTGGGGAGGGATAAGGGACGCCACCCCTATTCCCGCGCGCGCCGACCCTATCCCCTCCGAATCCACCCGCGCCGCGATTTCGGCAAGTCGTTCCGCCAGCCGCCGCCGCGTTTTCCTGCGCGGTCGCTCGACCTCCTGGCCTATAAATAGGACCCCCGAGACCTCCTTGACCTCCACAACACCACGTCCCACTCCCATCTCCCCTCGGGCTCCCAGTAGCCCGAATTTGGTCGAGGAACCGCCGCCGTTTTCTCCGACGCCGGCGACGATTTCAGTCGCTGTAAAGGTTGTCTCCTCGTTCTAACGCCTCCCTGGTCTTTTCCGTGTCCTTCCGCGTCTTCCTAATACCCTCTTTCTTCCATAGGAGCTCGGGAGCATCCGCGGCAACGGGAGCCAAACACGCCGGCGCTGCGGACGTCGCTCTCTTCGCTGTCCAACCTCGTCGGGAGCTGACCACCGGTGGAGCTCTGTCACGTCTACCAGCACCGCCTCCAAGCCTCGCCCAAACCGTTCGACGTTTGTAGCTCCGTTTTCGTCCACGGCCGAAGCTGCAAAATCCATCGCCGGCCACACATCGTGAGCACCCAGCGTCATTCCCTTTCTTCTTAGTTTCTTTTGTTTTGTTTTTGGTTTCAGCCTAGATCAGATCAAAAACGGATGGCCTAGTTTAGATTCATGTAACTCTTCACGAGTAGATACTGATAGCCCGAACCAAAATTTGTACAGTTTTTGGCAAACTTCAAATGCATATATCTTAGTCAGTTTTATTCAAAATTTCTTTTTGCAATAGCTTCATAAATTAAAATACTTCCTTTTAAAATTTACTAACTTCACCTTACAAACTAATTAAAGTTGTTTTAGCTTGAACTTATGTTGGAAAGCTATTTTGTCTGTATCTACGTACCCGCGAACCATTTTCCGGCCATTCCTTTTCCTAAGCCCAAACTCATGTAGTACTCGAATTAGTATCATAGAATCATGGTATTAATTATATTCTATAAACATATTTACTTTTTGTAATATTTGAAATCTCTTTGGTTCTTATGTTTTGAATTTGGAGTTTATTTGATTGTTTTCGCGTATAGATATTACGGAGATTTATCGTGAGAGTATTTCGGAGACAAGAAAGAGTTAATAGTTCATCAAGAAAAGGCAAGTTACATCTACATGTCTATCCCATTTATTTTTGCTATGCTATTTTGATTATAAAAGTAGGAATGCATGCGATAGTTTTATTTTGTTAGCCAAGTATTTTTAGAAATGGCGATGTTTTATAGTTATGTCCTATGGTAGAAATAAGCCGTAGGGATTATCACCCACTTTGTAACCTTAGGTAAATATATGCTAGATTAAGTTCTAGTAAAGTTTTGAACTATATAGTTATGCTTAGTCATGCTAAAATAAAATCCGTTGGGGGGTTCAAATGAAATAATGTTTACGAAATAGAAATGCTTTGTGAAATGTGTTTACCAAATTAAAATGTAAAATTATTTCATCTTGGGCGGAGTGGTATGATGGGTCATCGCGTGTGGAGCTGTGTGCTCAAATTGGTTGGGTCCGCCGCCCAGGGACCCCTAAAAGAACAAATTCATGTTTAGAATTGCTCAGTTGTTTCGTGCAACCACATGTCATATGGGCTCTGACTTGGTTGATTATCTTGTGGAAACCTACTTAAGGACCGTCATCGGTATGAGACTTTGTGTCTATTTTGGAGCGGGCGTGCCTGGAAATAAGTAGTTAGCCATTTGGGAAAGACCTCGGCGTAACCTTCGGGTTGTGCCATGTGGTGAAAGTGTGCAACCCCTGCAGGGTGTAGAACTAATCGATTAGCCGTGCCCACGGTTAAGGGCGAAGCTGAGTAAACTTTACTTGAAGATGTCTCTTCTCAACTTTGTCTTTCTAAACATAAATTGAATTTTAAACCCTATGTCCGTGTGTCGTTCATAGGTGGGATTTTGGGGAAAACCCTGTGTTCGTGTGTCGTTCACGGGTACTTTTATCTAGGCTAGTTGGACTGTGTGACCTCTAGTCATATATTACTTGATAAAATTGTTTATTAAAGATAGGACGAGTTAGAACTTTGGAAATGTTAAAATGAGGTTATTAATGAAAAATATTGCTTTGCGCAAATGATAAAACCTATAGCCATTTCCTTTGATATCCTTAAGCATGTACAAATAGGTATATTATTGCATTGGTGTAACTTGCCACACATTCAAAGTGTTGACCACTCTCGTGGCTGCAACGTCTCATGTTGCAGGTTATTCTGATGACGAGTGAGATACGATGTAGGGACACGATGCTCCAGTCGATTTCCTGTGGCACATTTACTGGATTCGCCACTTTATTTGTTTTCCGCTGTTCAATTTGGCCTACGGGCATTTATGTAATAAATGACTATGTATTCCGATATGATGCGTTGTAATAATGATATGACTGTGATATTTATCTCGTGAATGTGCGTACTAGCAAATCCTTGGGACTAGTACAGTGGATGCACATAGACTCCGGATCTCTCCAGGTCCGGGTCGCCACAGATGGTATCAGAGCCATGTCGACTCTAGGTCGTGACCCTTGGTTTGGAAACCTTAGGAAATATATTTAATAAGTATCTTTAAAAAAATCTGATACTCTTGTCCATCGATTTCTAAATTTTACTCATTCTCTTCTCTTTCAAACTTGTAGATGGCCAAAGTCCCTACCGAGTTCTCGCATGGAGTAAATGTTGGTCGTTGGACTCGTTGGTTATGGGATATGATATCTCACCTTCGGATGAAGACTCGGTCGGTGTATCAGGGATATCTCTTCACCGAGGAAGGAATGGAGTTGTGGAATGTGGAGGTGCATGTCTACTCGACTTTGGAAGATGCGAAACCACAACGTGTCTTTGAGGCACCTATCGCTCGTGACAACTTCAACGCTGGTGTCGAGGATGCCGCCCGTGAAGCTGTTCGTGGGTTGATGGGGCTCTATGAGCCAATATTTGAGGGGACTCGCTTCGAGTACTTTCCCACGCAATACTCGGATGACACCTTAGTTTACTACTCCCCAACAACAACTGAAGACAACCCGAAGCTTGTCCAACAAGTGGATCTGACTCGAGCCTTTAATGATTCCCTAGAGGACGCCGTGTACGAGATACGCCGCACGAGGAAGCAACTTCGTGATGTGCAAGAAGAGTTGGATACTCTCAAGGAAGAGCTGGCCCTGAAGAATCGCAATTTTGGGAACGCTTGATAGCACTTCACTAGTTTATGTGATCACGCATCTTCCGCTTAGATGTCCATTTTTTTTTTGCCCTCCTAGTCAATAGAAATAAATCTTTAGTATGCGCTTGAGTTGTAATCCATCATTGTCGACATCCATGTTTAAATTTGTTTTGAATGTTTGATATATTTATGAAGGTGTTATTTTTGAAGTTTTTACAAAAGTGTTTTGGGGTAGTTCTCTTCCTTTCTATCTCGAGTCTATCTCTCCTTACTCTCGCCAAATACCCATCAAATGTCTCGCCTTATATTATTCTCATACCTAACAGATGGTTCGCAACAATGAAGTGTCTCCGGCCATGGAGCAACTCCTCCAAGGTCAAGCACAATTGATGCAGCTTCTGACTCAGCATCTGAACCGGAACAACAATAACAACAACAATCCCCCACCTCCACCACCTCCCACCGATCGCTTGACACGGTTCTTGCGACTCAAGCCTCCCACCTTCTCAAGCTCTGTCGAGCCTATTGATGCTGATGATTGGCTTCGCACTATCTCCAACAAGCTCGACACTGTGCAATGCTCGGAGCCAGAGAAGGTTCTCTATGCAACTCACCAGCTGGAGGGGCCAGCTGCAGCTTGGTGGGACAACTACAAACTCTCTATCGTCGACATCAACATTGTCACTTGGGAAAACTTCAAGAAGGCTTTCCGTGACTATCATGTACCATCAGGACTTATGGCATTGAAGAAGAAGGAGTTCCGTGCGCTCGCGTCAAGGCTCGCGCACCGTGGCTGAGTACCTAGATATCTTCAACAAGCTTGCTCTCTACTCTCCTGATGATGTGGCAGATGATGAGGGTAGGCAGGAGAGGTTTCTCGATGGTCTCAATGATGATCTCTCTTTTCAGTTGACCTCCGGTGATTTCAAAACGTGCCAAGCACTTGTAAACAAGGCAATCAAGCTGGAGGGAAAACAAAAGGAGATTGAAGGTCGCAAGAGGAAGGCCAATACCCCTGAACTCCGTACAAGGGACCGTTCAAAGGTTGCAAAATCTAGTTCATCACATGACCACAAGGAGATCGTGGAAGAGCACAAAGGACCAAGTGAGGAGTCCCCTTTTGCCCTAGGAATCACTTGCTATAAGTGCAAGGAAGTTGGTCACTATGCGAAACAGTGCCCAGACAAAGATCAAGTCCACAACGATAAATGAAGCCAACTTCTTTTCTACCTACTTTCCATGAGAGATTCATGTAAACAAGTGAGAGACGAGTGTTCTTTCTTTCTAGCCATTTCAAATCTCGAGGACGAGATTTTTCTTAAGGGGGTAGATTTGTAACATCCCAAAATTTACCATTTTGGAATGTTAAATAAAATAAATATTTATTAAATGAGTGCTTTGATGTGTGTTGAATTTTCGAAGAAATTAAAACATTTTGATGGCTATTTGAATTTCTTCTAAACCTTGTTTAAATCAATGAACAAAGGGGGAGGAAATTTTATATTTAGTCCAATTGGATTTTTATTTGATTGCATTTGGATTTATTGGATGTTAAAAGCCCTATGTATTTTCTAGTGAAAAAAATACAACAAGAAATAAAAGAAAATAATAATATAAAAAAAAATAAGAGAGGAAGTCATATGTGCACGTGAGGCTGGCACTTCCACTCACGCACGTATGATGTACCAAGTCGCTGCACCGAATCAGCACATCCCTCGTTTTTTTTTTTCTCCGTCTACATTTTCCTATCCTGCCGACAGCCAGGTCCCACCACCATCTTCTACCTCTGGTCGTTCCAAGAGCTGAGACGAACAGAACTGAAACCAATCGTAGAAACCGCACGCACCCCGCGCCCCCGGCTTCCCTCGCGTCTAGGTGCAGCTTCCCTGGGGAGGGATAAGGGACGCCACCCCTATTCCCGCGCGCGCCGACCCTATCCCCTCCGAATCCACCCGCGCCGCGATTTCGGCAAGTCGTTCCGCCAGCCGCCGCCGCGTTTTCCTGCGCGGTCGCTCGACCTCCTGGCCTATAAATAGGACCCCGAGACCTCCTTGACCTCCACAACACCACGTCCCACTCCCATCTCCCCTCGGGCTCCCGGTAGCCCGAATTTGGTCGAGGAACCGCCGCCGTTTTCTCCGACGCCGGCGACGATTTCAGTCGCTGTAAAGGTTGTCTCCTCGTTCTAACGCCTCCCTGGTCTTTTCCGTGTCCTTCCGCGTCTTCCTAATACCCTCTTTCTTCCATAGGAGCTCGGGAGCATCCGCGGCAACGGGAGCCAAACACGCCGGCGCTGCGGACGTCGCTCTCTTCGCTGTCCAACCTCGTCGGGAGCTGACCACCGGTGGAGCTCTGTCACGTCTACCAGCACCGCCTCCAAGCCTCGCCCAAACCGTTCGACGTTTGTAGCTCCGTTTTCGTCCACGGCCGAAGCTGCAAAATCCATCGCCGGCCACACATCGTGAGCACCCAGCGTCATTCCCTTTCTTCTTAGTTTCTTTTGTTTTGTTTTTGGTTTCAGCCTAGATCAGATCAAAAACGGATGCCTGGAAATAAGTAGTTAGCCATTTGGGAAAGACCTCGGCGTAACCTTCGGGTTGTGCCATGTGGTGAAAGTGTGCAACCCCTGCAGGGTGTAGAACTAATCGATTAGCCGTGCCCACGGTTACGGGCGAAGCTGAGTAAACTTTACCTCGAAGATGTCTCTTCTCAACTTTGTCTTTCTAAACATAAATTGAATTTCAAACCCTATGTCCGTGTGTCGTTCATAGGTGGGATTTTGGGAAAAGCCCCGTGTTCGTGTGTCGCTCACGGGTACTTTCATCTAGGCTAGTTGGACTGTGTGACCTCTAGTCATATATTACTTGATAAAATTGTTTATTAAAGATAGGACGAGTTAGAACTTTGGAAATGTTAAAATGAGGTTATTAATGAAAAATATTGCTTTGCGCAAATGATAAAACCTATAGCCATTTCCTTTGATATCCTTAAGCATGTACAAATAGGTATATTATTGCATTGGTGTAACTTGCCACACATTCAAAGTGTTGACCACTCTCGTGGCTGCAACGTCTCATGTTGCAGGTTATTCTGATGACGAGTGAGATACGATGTAGGGACACGATGCTCCAGTCGATTTCCTGTGGCACATTTACTGGATTCGCCACTTTATTTGTTTTCCGCTGTTCAATTTGTCCTACGGGCATTTATGTAATAAATGACTATGTATTCCGATATGATGCGTTGTAATAATGATATGACTGTGATATTTATCTCGTGAATGTGCGTACTAGCAAATCCTTGGGACTAGTACAGTGGATGCACATAGACTCCGGATCTCTCCAGGTCCGGGTCGCCACAATATATTTCAATATATATCTGAACATATTCTTGGGGATATATATATATATATATATTTCAATCTCTCTCTCGATCTATATATATAGTTGGTGGCCAAGAAACACACTTATATATATACGCATGCACTTTATGCGCAAAGGCGCAGGTGCCTCTAATAATGTGTGTGTGCACTCGATCGATCATCCCTAAACCTTAAACCCTAAAACCCTAATCCCTAATCCCTAATTATACCCTAAACGTACACCCTAAACACCCTAAACACTAAACCTTAAACCCTAGACCCTAGACCCTAAACCCTAAACACTACACCCTAAACCCTAAACCCTAAACACTACACCCTAAACCCTAA
The DNA here is from genome assembly GCF_022539505.1 of Lolium rigidum. Taxonomy (NCBI): domain Eukaryota; kingdom Viridiplantae; phylum Streptophyta; class Magnoliopsida; order Poales; family Poaceae; genus Lolium; species Lolium rigidum. The sequence goes on from NC_061514.1 coordinate 170,348,935, forward strand.
CCCTAGACCCTAAACCCTAAACCCTAAATATATTTCAATCTCTCTCTAGATCTATATATTGTTGGTGGCCAAGAAACACACTTATATATATACGCATGCACTTTATGCGCAAAGGCGCGGGTGCCTCTAATAATGTGTGTGTGCACTCGATCGATGATCCCTATACCTTAAACCCTAAAACCCTAATCCCTAATCCGGAATTATACCCTAAACGTACACCCTAAACACCCTAAACACTAAACCCTAAACCCTAGACCCTAAACCTGTTGCGGTCAGAAACCCACCGGCGGGCAGCGACTGGCAACACAGTAGAGCCGGGAACAACTAGGGCTGCGGGCCGGCCCCGGCCCCTCGGAGCGACGGCCCGCAAAGCCTTCCGGTCACACGTCCGATGCTCGTCGCAAGGGCGTGCCACCTGACCTATACTTGGTCGTGAAGGTGTTGGATGATGCCTCGCTTAGTTTCCTGCATGGCATACACGTAAACGTTAAATACGAGCCTCGATCGGCTCTCAGGTTATCTCGTGAATCGGCTCAAAGAGCCGATCCACCCATGATTCGTACGAGGTGCACGAATATATGGTGGTCCCGCTTGATCAAGATAAAGCTAAAACGATCTACGACGATTTAGGGTTTTCACCGCATAATCGGATCATCCTACTCACGATTGGGCCTCGCGCTCGCGCACGGTGATCGTAAGCCGATCCTAGACAGGGCCTAAAAACCAACACGAGGTTGATCCCCGGAACATCCTGTCTAGGGCTAGCAAATTACACCCTACACGCCGCTGGATCCTCCAACCCTTTGTAAGGCCTAACTATTGCGGATGTTAAACTAATCCTTGAAGAACAAGGAGCAACCGTAACGGATCGGATCTACTAAACTATGATCAAGCGGGGTGTCGCCCCTACACCCGAGATAGGTGTAAGGGCGGCTAGATGTATAAGGGTTGCACTACGACAACGATATGATACGAAGAACAATGCTAACCCTAACACATCTAAGATAACTACGTTGCTCGCCATCAAAAAGGCTTCAAGCACGAGCAACGCATGAACAACGTGGGTAGGCTTGTGCTGCCTAGATCGCAAGATGCGATCTAGGCAGCATGGTGCTTACCGGAGAAACCCTCGAGACGAAGGAGTTGGCGATGCGCCGAGATTTGTTGTGTTGAACGTTGGTTGTTTTTTATTTCATAAACCCTAGATACATATTTATAGTCCAAGGGACTTTCTAATTCAGGCGTGCACCTAACCGTGCACGGGTAAAACTCTATCTCCTAACCGACTCGTAATCTAATATGTTACAGATACACGGGCACTTAGCCCAAACTTGGTACACAAGGCCGATTCACGTATTTCTTCCATGTATATATCTTCAAGTCCATCTTGATCGCGGCCCACCTCTGACTCGGTCAAATTCTGGTGATAACAAAACCCTAAACACTACACCCTAAACCCTAAACCCTAAACACGTACTAAACCCTAAACCCTAACCCTAGACCCTAAACCCTAAACACTAAACCCCAAACCCTAAACCCTAAACCCTAAACCCTAGACCCTAAACCCTAATTAACCCTAACCCTAACCCTAAAACCCTAGCTAGCTAACCCTAAACCCTAATTAAACCCTACATATATATATAGGCCAACGACACTTAATTGCGCATCAAGCAAGCGACCAACTAATTAGCGCCGATAAATTAATTAACTTGAATCTTGACAAGTTCTCTCGAATGAAAACACATTTGATTAAGTTGCCTCATAATATATATACAATTAGTGTGCATGCGCGCATGGCATACCTTGCACATATCATTCGTGCATATATTTCAATATATATCTGAACATATTCTTGGGGATATATATATATTTCAATCTCTCTCTCTCTAGATCTATATATCGTTGGTGGCCAAGAAACACACTTATATATATATATACGCATGCACTTTATGCTCAAAGGCGCGGGAATGTGTGTGTGCACTCGATCGATGATCCCTAAACCTTAAACCCTAAAACCCTAATCCATAATCCCTAATTATACCTAAACGTACACCCTAAACACCCTAAACACTAAACCCTAAACCCTAGACCCTAAACCCTAAACACTACACCCTAAACCCTAAACCCTAAACCCTAAACCCTAAATCCTAAACCCTAACCCTAGACCCTAAACCCTAAACACTAAACCCCAAACCCTAACCCTAAACCCTAATTAACCCTAACCCTAACCCTAAAACCCTAGCTAGCTAACCCTAAACCCTAAACCCTAATTAAACCCTACATATATATATAGGCCAACGACACTTAATTGCGCATCAAGCAGGCGACCAACTAATTAGCGCCGATAAATTAATTAACTTGAATCTTTACAAGTTCTCTCGAATGAAAACACATTTGATTAAGTTGCCTCATAATATATATACAATTAGTGTGCATGCGCGCATGGCATACCTTGCACATATCATTCGTGCATATATTTCAATATATATCTGAACATATTCTTGGGGATATATATATATTTCAATCTCTCTCTCTCAATCTATATATATATCGTTGGTGGCCAAAAACCACACTTATATACGCATGCACTTTATGCGCAAAGGCGCGGGTGCTTCTAATAATGTGTGTGTGCACTCGATCGATGATCCCTAAACCTTAAACCCTAAAACCCTAATCCCTAATTCCTAATTAAACCCTAAACACCCTAAACACTAAACCCTAAAACCTAAACCCTAAACACTAAACCCTAAACCCTAAACACTAAAACCTAAACCCTAAACCCTAACCCCTAGCTAACCCTAAACCCTAAACCCTAATTAAACCCTACATATATAGGCCAACGACACTTAACTGCGCATCGACCAACTAATTAGCGCTGATAAATTAATTAACTTGATTTTTGACAAGTTCTCGATCTCGAATGAAAACACATTTGATTAAGTTGTCTCATAATATATATATAATTAGTGTGCATGTGCGCATGGCTTACCTTGCATATCATTCGTGCATATATTTCAATATATATTTGAACATATTCTTGGGGATATATATATATATATATATTTCAATCTCTCTCGATCTATATATCGTTGGTGGCCAAGAAACACACTTATATATATACGCATGCACTTTATGCGCAAAGGCGCGGGTGCCTCTAATAATGTCTGTGTGCACTCGATCGATGATCCCTAAACCTTAAACCCTAAAACCCTAAGCCCTAATCCCTAATTATACCCTAAACGTACACCCTAAACATTAAACCCTAAATCCTAAACACTACACCCTAAACCCTAAACCCTAAACACGTACTAAACCCTAACCCTAGACCCTAAACCCTAAACACTAAACCCCAAACCCTAAACTCTAAACCCTAAACCCTAGACCCTAAACCCTAATTAACCCTAACCCTAACCCTAAAATCCTAGCTAGCTAACCCTAAACCCTAAACCCTAATTAAACCCTACACATATATATATAGGCCAACGAAACTTAATTGCGCATCAAGCAGGCGACCAACTAATTAGCGCTGATAAATTAATTAACTTGAATCTTGACAAGTTCTCTCGAATGAAAACACATTTGATTAAGTTGCCTCATAATATATATACAATTAGTGTGCATGCGCGCATGGCATACCTTGCACATATCATTCGTGCATATATTTCAATATATATCTGAACATATTCTTGGGGATATATATATATTTCAATCTCTCTCTCTCTCTCTCGATCTATATATATATCGTTGGTGGCCAAAACACACACTTATATACGCATGCACTTTATGTGCAAAGGCGCGGGTGCCTCTAATAATGTGTGTGTGCACTCGATCGATGATCCCTAAACCTTAAATCCTAAAACCCTAATCCCTAATCCCTAATTATACCCTAAACATACACCCTAAGCACCCTAAACACTAAACCCTAAACCCTAGACCCTAAACCCTAAACCCTAAACACTAAACCCTAAACCCTAAACCCTAAACCCTAAACACTAAACCCTAAACCCTAACCCTAACCCTAACCCTAACCCCTAGCTAACCCTAAACCCTAACTAAACCCTACATATATAGGCCAACGACACTTAATTGCGCATCAAGCAGGCGACCAACTAATTAGCGCTGCTAAATTAATTAACTTGATTTTTGACAAGTTCTCGATCTCGAATGAAAACACATTTGATTAAGTTGTCTCATAATATATATATAATTAGTGTGCATGTGCGCATGGCATACCTTGCATATCATTCGTGCATATATTTCAATATATATTTGAACATATTCTAGGGGATATATATATTTAAATCTCTCTCTCTCTCGATCTATATATCGTTGTTGGCCAAGAAACAGACTTATATATATACGCATGCACTTTATGCGCAAAGGCTCGGGTGCCTCTAGTAATGTGTGTGTGCACTCGATCGATGATCCCTAAACCTTAAACCCTAAAACCCTAATCCCTAATCCCTAATTATACCCTAAACGTACACCCTAAACACTAAACCCTAAACCCTAGACCCTAGACCCTAAACCCTAAACACTACACCCTAAACCCTAAACCCTAAACCCTATCCCTATACCCTAAACCCTAAACACTAAACCCCAAACGCTAAACCCTAGACCCTAAACCCTAATTAACCCTAACCCTAACCCTAAAACCCTAGCTAGCTAACCCTAAACCCTAAACCCTAAACCCTAATTAAACCCTACATATATATATAGGCCAACGACACTTAATTGCACATCAAGTAGGCGACCAACTAATTAGCGCTGATAAATTAATTAACTTGATTTTTGACAAGTTCTCGGTCTCGAATGAAAATACATTTGATTAAGTTGTCTCATAATATATATATAATTAGTGTGCATGTGCGCATGGCATACCTTGCATATCATTCGTGCATATATTTCAATATATTTTGAACATATTTTTGGGGATATATATATATTTCAATCTCTCTCTCTCGATCTATATATCGTTGGTGGCCAAGAAACACACTTATATATATACGCATGCACTTTAATTAATTTGCCTCACAATATATATAATTAATATGCATGCATGGCCTAACCATGCATGCTTATATATGTGTTTAATTTGGGGATTTCAATCGCTCTCTCGCCGCTCTCTCGTTGGTGGCCAACAACACACACATGCACTTTGTGCGCAAAGGCATGTGCCTCTAATAATGTGTGCGCAGTCGATCGGTCTAGTTTTGATTAATCATAGCACACAAATAAAGAAGTTGTATTTGAATCCACACAACCCTAATCTAAAACACATAGCCCCTAACATGGCCTAATTAATTGACCCCTTCTCTCTAGCTAATTAGTGGAAATTGCACAAAATCAAAAGGGGTCCCTCACTAATTATACATATATATCTAGATTGTGATAAACTTTTGCCCCATATTTGGTGCATGGGTGCATCTTGGCATGTAAAACAATTAATGTTTGCAAATGGCGTTGTCAAAATTTATGTACAAATGATTTCTTTCCATCCAAAGTGCATAAAATGGGAGTTTTAATGAAGAAAGTACAAATAAAACAGCTCAACATGCCTCCACACCCCGATTTTCACACGAAGTAGAGCATATTTAAAGGATAATTCCAGTACTATTTTTCAAGCAACTTTGCTAATTTCCACCCACTCACATGACTTTATGTCGATTTAACGAAAATAGGGAGAATTTAAACTACATGGGCGGGATAGTTTGAATTGTGCGCGCGGCAAAGGGAACCGCCTATTCCTCAACCTTGTGCACGGCAAATTATACACTCAACTCCATTAAACACCACCTACCGGGCGGCCCGGCCGCATGACCCCCCACCCACCGCTACACAACTTATCCCCGTCCGTGCGAAGAGCTTCCCCTCCCCGTCTGATACGTCTCCGACGTATCGATAATTTCTTATGTTCTATGCCATATTATTGATGATACCTACATGTTTTATGCACACTTTATGTCATATTCGTGCATTTTCTGGAACTAACCTATTAACAAGATGCCGAAGTGCCAGTTCTGTTTTCTCGCTGTTTTTGGTTTCGAAATCCTAGTAACGAAATATACTCGGAATTGGAAGAAACGAAGACCCGGGGCCTATTTTTCCACGGAGCTTCCGGAAGACCGAAGAACATACTGACCGGGGCCACGAGGTGGCGACACCACAAGGCGGCGCGGCCTAGGGGGCCCGCGCCGCCCTATGGTGTGGCCCCTCGTCGGGCCCCCGACTCGCCCTTCCGCCTACTTAAAGCCTCCGTCGCGAAACCCCCGAGGCGAAAAACCACGATACGGAAAACCTTATCGAGACGCCGCCGCCGCCGATCCCATCTCGGGGATTACGGAGATCTCCTCCGGCGCCACTGCCGGAGAGGGGATTCATCTCCCGGAGGACTCTACACCGCCATGGTCGCCTCCGGAGTGATGAGTGAGTAGTTCACCCCTGGACTATGGGTCCATAGCAGTAGCTAGATGGTTGTCTTCTCCTCATTGTGCTTCATTGTTGGATCTTGTGAGCTGCCTAATATGATCCGGATCATCTATCCGTAATTCTATATGTTGTGTTTGTCGGGATCCGATGGATAGAGAATACCATGTCATGTTAATTATCAAGTTATTACATATGTGTTGTTTATGATCTTGCATGCTCTCCGTTACTAGTAGAGGCTCTGGCCAAGTTTTTGCTTTTAACTCCAAGAGGGAGTATTTATGCTCGATAGTGGGTTCATGCCCGCATTGACACTCGGGACAGGTGATGAAAAGTTCTAAGGTTGTGTTGTGTTGTTGCCACTAGGGATAAAACATTGGCGCTATGTCCGAGGATGTAGTTGTTGATTACATTACGCACCATACTTAATGCAATTGTCCGTTGTTAGCAACTTAATACCGGAGGGGTTCGGATGATAACCCGAAGGTGGACTTTTTAGGCATAGATGCGGTTGGATGGCGGTCTATGTACTTTGTCGTAATGCCCAATTAAATCTCACTATACTTATCATGTCATGTATGTGCATTGTTATGCCCTCTCTATTTGTCAATTGCCCGACTGTAATTTGTTCACCCAACATGCTTTTATCTTATGGGAGAGACACCTCTAGTGAACTGTGGACCCCGGTCCATTCTTTAATACTCGAAATACAAATCTGCTCGCAATACTTGTTTTTACTAATTTCTCTCGCAAACAATCATCTTCCACACAATACGGTTAATCCTTTGTTACAGCAAGCCGGTGAGATTGACAACCTCACCGTTTCGTTGGGGCAAAGTACTTTGGTTGTGTTGTGCGGGTTCCACGTTGGCGCCGGAATCTCCGGTGTTGCGCCGCACTACATCCCGCCGCCATCAACCTTCAACGTGCTTCTTGGCTCCTCCTGGTTCGATAAACCTTGGTTTCTTTCTGAGGGAAAACTTGCTGCTGTGCGCATCATACCTTCCTCTTGGGGTTGCCCAACGAACGTGTGAAATACACGCCATCACCGTCCCGTCCGTGCGAAGAAGAAGCTTCCCCTCCCCGTCGTTCTTCTCGAGACGCACCGGCGATCAAGTTGATCCACGGTAGGGCTGCTATCTCTAGCTCAATCATGCATCGGGCAAGACGGCCTAACGATTTATATTTTCTTGATGCTGCTAAAAAAATCGTCAGTATGCTCGAACTAATTGGAACTTTATAGTTTTCCGCTCGATTTGTCCTCGATCAATTTGTTCATTTGCGTGGGCACATAGAGTCAGTTCTGCACTCGATCCGTTAATTTGCTGAAATGCCATGGCAGAGTTTTGTACACGATCTGTTTGCTAAAATGTCGATGGGCATTTTTTGTTTTGTACTCGACATGATTGCTGAAATGCATAATCATGTACTAGTATAGTTTTGTACTCGATGGATATACATTTCCTACTTCGCCTTAAATTAATCACCAACCGTTGTATCTCATAATTAAACAGATGGACAGAACTTGGATACTCGCATGGACACTTATGTTCCCCTTCATATATAAATGGTGTTCAACCCTTTATGGGGTTTATTAGAGCTCATGAAGGTCACAACCTGGACGTGTATTGCCCACGCTGCACATGTATGAATGGTGAGAAGAGGCCTCACCATGTAGTGGAAGATCATTTACACATTTTTGGGATGGACCGCACATATGTTAGGTGGGTTTATCATGGTGAACCATATAATGATCCTTCAGCGGGAGAAGCAGATCTTGCTCACACTGTATGTGTGCTGGCATATGTAGTTAATTATTTATATTGATGCTGTCGTTGTTTCGATCAATAGTTTGCATTGTTGTGCAAGGTTCTGTATTCAAATTTAACTTGTTGCAGATGGATGGACGGGAAGGAGAGAAAAAGCGTTTGCTTCAGGAAACGGGTTTCAGCTCTGGGACATGTGCTGTGCCAGATGAGAAGGTAAATATGTAAAACGGCATTTGTTCAGGTTGCATCCCTTAGATGTTTGTCTAATCTGTTGATGTACTAATTGCAGAAGCATAGAGTTGAAGAGGTCTCTCAGTTTGATGGGATATTTGAAGATGAATCTCAGTTTGATGCACCTGTGGATGGTACTGATGACGAGCCTTTTATAGACGAAGGTCCTGCACCTGAGATTATCCAGCCTACAGAAGGAGGCCATGGACCGAGTACACAGCTTTGCGTTGAAGTGGATGCACGCCCGAGATCATCGGGGCGTCCGGTAGTCTCAAGACCACCCAGCCCCGATGCACCTGTGGATGGTACCGATGACGAGCCTTTCATAGACGAAGGTCCCGCACCGAGATTATCCAGCCTACAGAAGGAGGCCGTGGACCGAGTACACAGCTTTGTGTCGAAGTGGATGCACGCCCGGAGATCATCAGGGGCGTCTCGGTAGTCTCAGGACCACCCAGCCCTGATGCAAAATGTTGAGCTACTTTATGATTCGTACTCTTATGTTCTGGTGCTGTAGTATGTACTATCTTTGTTATGATTTGTACGCCTTTGGCGCTAGAACTATAATTAAGCATTCAGTGGATGATCGCGTTGCAAAATTTGACACCCACACAATCAGTTCATCGTATGAGTAGTACCACAACTTCTACCGCCAGTCCTGCCAGCGCATTAATTGGTAGCATGAAACACTTTCAGGCACTCCCCTCTGATTCATATTAATTGACTCAATTTTGTCTAGATATGGATGTATCTAGATGCATTTGTTAACTAGGCTAACAAACTTGAGTCAGTTAATATGAATCGGTGTAAACCGCCCAAGTCCTCGAGCAGCTAGTTTATTGACTCTGGACTCCAAGCCTCTCGCGGCAAGCCATCGACGAAGCTTTGACCAGATCTTGGCTCGCTTTTTTTTGCGAATAGCAAAGCTTTTACCAGATCCTCTCGGGATACAGCACGCTGGTGAGCTTGCACGGTTGCCATGAGCACTTTCCGGCGGAACTTCCTCTACAGCGCCCTCAAGCCGCCGCTGCGAGACAGCACACGGTGCCTCGAGTTGGATGTAACGGACGAACTCGGGATCTCAGGGCGGGGGGTCCGCCTCGTCCGGGAACGATCTCCAGCGGGTTAACGAGGACATGCATGGCGGCCAGGGGATTTGGGGTTTTTTGTTGTTGTTTGAGCTTGGGATTTGGGGTTTTTCCGGATAGGGGAGGAGGAACCGAGGAAGAGGAAGGAACAGCCCGCGTGCTTGGCGCGTGGCAGTGTGCTTGAATTTCGAATTTTTGTGAAATGTTTCATTTCCCCGCTACAATTCGGGGGTTTTCTTGACGTGCCAATGCATCCCACCGGGCAGGTTCAAGTGAATTTGGGGTGCCACACTATGGGCCCCAGTTTCAATGAGACATGTAATGACTAGTCACATCAGTAAGTTCACTGTGTAATAAAATATGTTACCCCTCCCCTTTATGTAGCCCCCTTGTTTCTCCCGATCGAGTGCCGACAGCCGACGGATGCAAGCCGCTAGCTCGATCCCCTCCTTTCGCCTCCACCGTCCACGCATCCAGCTTGGAGGGGCAAGCTGCATCTAGACCAAGCGGATTAGGTAGTACTAGTAATGTTCTTTCCTTTCTCGAGATCGGTTCTTTTTTCCTCACCTCGATATCTTGCGCATCTATTTCCTATTCTGGGCGAAGGGGTGTCTTTCTGGTCACCCTCGCGCTGGGAGTGATTGATGGGGGTGGGGGGCGGGGGCTACCTTTGCTTGGATTGGGGTGTTCTTCCTTTATTTTTCGACATTTGCAACCTTTGTAGTTTCTGCTGATCCTCAATGTATCTTTTGTCAGCTTGTACAGGAAAGGAAAGACCTCGGTGGTGGTGGGGGGGCAATGGAGCATAAGGCCACCACGCATGTGGGCAGTTGGCTGAGCCTGAGCTGCGTCCCCAGCCCCGCAAAGCAGGTACTCCGTTTGCTTATCCACTATGTCTGTCTGCATCCTCAATCTGTTCCTGTTCTGGAAGATGCTTAAAGTAGCACATGTCTTCAGCTGTTTGTGCATAAAGCCTCTGTGACACCATGCTCTATATTCTCTGTATCAGGTTGGTACCTCCGATTCCGTGCTCGAGGCTATGGGGAACGAGAATAGCGCCCCACCTCGCCGCGGAGCATGGCCCGATCTGCAGCACAAGAAGCGAAATGCCACTGCCGAGCTGGGCAGGGACCGCCCAGGGGTAATTTTTTTAAACCAACTTACCATGATGTAGTCTGAATCTGATACTCCCTCAGATCCAAATTAATTGACTCAACTATCTGTAGATACGGATGTATCTAGATGTGTTTTAGCTCTAGATACTACTACCTCCATCCCAAAGCTTAGGGCTTATATTATTTTTAGAAAGTCAAACTATACCATGTTTGACTAAGCTTTTACCAAAAATCATTAACATGCAAAATACAAAATTAATATCATTAAATAGGTTGTGAAATATATTTTCCTACGGTATCTACACAATATTACATTTGTTGATAGAATGTTCTAAAATTTTGGTCAAACTTTACTTGTTTTGATTTCTCAAAAATAAATAAGCCTTAAGCTCTGGGATGGAGGTATCTAGACAAAGCTGAGTCAACTAGTTTTTTTTGTCTGTCCATAGCTAGTGTTCATGGTGCAAAAGGCTAAGAGCATCCACTATATGCATCAGTCTATCTCATACAATAATTCCATATCACTGCTGAGGTCTTCCTTTTGTTTTGCTATTCATATGCAGACTGAAACTTTAGGGCCTTTACTCAAAAGGAAGATCAAAACTGCGGCTGATCAGGCTGCCAGTATGTTGATGCCGCCCCATATTCTAAATGCCTCTACAAGCACAAGGCCACGTGCCCGCTGGGTGGTGATCTTTTCATGAATATGGTATATTTTCTTAAGAGAGTGGATTTGTTGCCACCGGGTGGCACTGCCCCCCCGGTAGCTGCCGTCGGATGGAGCGTTGGAGATTCGTGCAGCCGCCCCTGGCATGTGACCCGATGCGTTTAAGACTCGTCAAAACGTGCTGAGAACCGGTTCAAATCCTAATTGGGCACTGACGTCTCAGTGATGTGCAGCAGGATGCAGCGGGTACCACTGTGGCAGTTCACTGTTCGTGACATTAAATGCAGCCGTTGATAGCTGCAGCAGTTCACTGACATTGAATGCATCCGTACATTGGATGACCGTGACACGAGCTAGTAAGCTACGCCGGCAGGAGCGAACTCGCCAAGCCCTCGTTGGCCGACCTCACTGCTGAGGTCCAGCTCGAAGCAGGCAGCCGCGTGTACTCATATCTTTGCTCGAAAGTAATCAGCCTCCAGTGCTTGTCGTCGAGGCATGGGAGATATTTCGCAAAAAAAAAAAAAGAATCACACATACATTTTAGAATTTTCTCATTCTCACCTACGGCGACCGCATCTGCATGAGAACGTATTCAGTTGGTGTATAGTATATTTGCTATGCAATAATAAGTAGCATCCACGGATGCTTGACCACCACCAGCTCGCCGCGCTCCGGCCAGATGAGTGCTGGACACCGCTGCCAACCCTCGTGTCCTGGCACACTCCGGCCAGATGAGTGTCGTACAACGCCGTCAGCCCTCCCGTCATTGCGCGCTTCGGCTGCCGCCGAGGAAGCTCTAGTCTCTCTCCCGTTTTGGTTGCGCTCCGGCCGCCGCTGAGGAAGCTCAGCCTCCCTCCCGTTCGGACCGCGCTCTGGCCTCTGCCCAGGATTGTGTGTGTCGCGTGCATGCTTGAGGATGATGAGATCTGAGTCGACGAACTCGCGCCGAAGGGCGATGTCCAGCTCGCCCGCGTGTCCGGCGGCGATTTCATGCTTGTGTTCTTCCTGTGGAAGGGCGACGCGACGGTGCCGATGCCATCGAGATGGCTAGATGGAAGAGGTGAGCAGCGCTCGTGGAACGTTCTTGCGGGCAGCCAGCGCCATGCACGATCAAGTACTAGCCGTCGGAGCTCCATCTCGCGCGGAGGAGCAAATCCGCCGACCACCACCACGACCCAATTTCCTTGCAAGCGAGCAAATCGCCGCCAAAGCAAAAAGAGGAATTGGGGTCGCTCCGTTCCGGAAAGAAAGGAAGGAAGAAGAGAAATTGTGCTTCGGTCCCTTAATTTACTCACAGAGAAAATTCATCCATGACCCAGTTTAATCGATGTGCATGAAATATATACTCAAGATCAATAGCTGGCGCGTGTTGTTTATTTGTTATCGGTCCACCAATCAACAATAGTAACCCATATGAGGTAGGTCGGCTCCACAAGGCAAGATGCATGCATACAGAGCTGCTGCAATGCTGACTGCAAAAGAGAGACGTTCGGTTCATTTATTTTTTTCACTTTTGACCAGAGAGCGCCGGGTCGTGCGCTGCATGGCTCTGCTTGTGAACAGAGATAAGCGTTAGCTCGTGCGAGTTTCAGATCCATTCGCTTCCGAAAATGGCGTCTGCATGTGTAGTGCCCGATGTCAAAGGTTGTACTCAGCGGGATGCATGCGCAAAAGCGAGCGTCGATTTTATTCTTGACTGTTTTCACCTGTGTCGAGCAGAAGCGCGGGTTGACAGGTGCCCCCCTCCTGATCGCAGTTGCCTCCTTTTCTCCGTGCCACTTTTCAAAATCTGACGCACCGCAGCGCTGCGCTATGCTGTGTCCGAGCAGGTGATTTGCAGTGTCTCTGCTAATTAGTGCATGGGCTTGATACAAACACACGTAAGGAGCACGAATCAAAACGCAGAAACGGACGGCATTGGCTGGGGGGTAGTGCCACCGGGTGGCTACACCCTATTTTGCATTTTCTTAATCCACAAAACATGCCTTGATTTTTGTCTATTTATTGTCGGTTTTTTCTAATGCTTGCCAAAAGTTTACAACAACAACCAAGCCTTTTAGTCCCAAACAAGTTGGGGTAGGCTATAGTTGAAGCCCATAAGATCTCGAAGCCAAAAGTTTAGAAACACCAAATTCGTTTGCTTACAATCATCATACAGTAATGTTCATCTACTCTCCAGTTCCCCTAACCCAACAAAAAATGATGTTAATTACGATTTTTAGATTAAAAGAGCACCATTAGGCGCTGTTAATTACGACTTCGAGATTAAAATGTCATTTGCAATTGCTAATTACAATTTTGAGACAAATGATTAGTTTAACCTCGATCTGTTCTGCTCTCCATTTTTCTCAACCGAAAAAATGTAACCATTCCATTCCTCTGAAATGGAACCATTCCATTCCATTCCACGCTGTTTCAGAACCGAACACACCCTTGCATTGTTGTGAACTATTGTCCATACACAGCCATACCCTTCCACTTACATCCAGCACTATATGCATCAGTCTGTCTCAGAGTCATTCAATATCACTGCTGGATCTGTTCCCATTCTTATGCAGGCTGAAACTGCTGCGCCTTTACTCTAGTGGATGCAAAATGAGGCTGATGAGGCTGTTGTAAGGACGATGGTGCCGGCACCATCATCCGAAAACCTCTACAAGCACGAGGCCATCGGCCAGCTGGGTGGTGACCTTTTAATGAATCTGGTATATTTTCTTAATCCACATACATGATTTTATTATTATCTGTTTAATTACTATTGGCTTTGCCTAATGCTTACCAAAAGTTCAGAAACACTGCGTTTGCTTACAATCATCATACACTAATTTTTCACTTTTCAGTCTGTCTCATCCAGTATATAAATTGTTGAGTTCCGTTGGCTTCTTTTGTAATCATTTGCATTGTTATCAACTGTTGTCTATGCACAACCCTATTCTTCCACTTACATCCCGCACTATTTGCATCAGTCTATCTCATAGATTTATTAAATATCAATGATGAGTTCTGTTGCTATTCATATGCGGGATGAAGCTTCTGTGCCTCTACTCAAATGGATAAAAAATCATCCTGATGAGGCTGCTGTGAAGACGATGGTGCCGCCACCATCTTCTGAAAACCTCCTCAAGCACAAGGCCACGGGCCAGCTGGGTGGTATCCTTTTCATTAAGCAGGTATATTTTCTTAATCCTCATACATGATTTGATTTGTCTGTTTATTGCCGGCTTTGTCTAATGCTTACCAATAGTTCAGAAACACACACAACCCTATTCTTCCACTTACATCCAGCACTATATGCATCAGTGTCTCATAGATTCGTTTTATATATCACCGCTGATGTCCGTTGCTCTTCAATTTTCATATGCGATCGAAACTGCTAAGCCTTCATTGGTCAAAAGGATTGCAACTGCTGCCGATGAGGCATCTGCAGAGGCTGCCACCAAGTTATCGTCGGCCCCACCTTCCGGATGCTTATATAAGCTCAAGTCCAAGGACCAGCCGGGCCGTAACCATCCAAGGGTTCGGGTATATTTTCTTAAGCCACATATACATGCCATGATTTATGTCTGATATTATCACCGGCTCTGTCTAATGCTTTTTGGAATTCGGAAACGCCAAATTAGCATGCTTATATTCATCATACACTAAATTTTGACTGTTCAGTTTGTAACATAGTGTTATGCACTCGCTTGTCAACATTTGCATTGCTCGGAACTATGCACTTTACACAACCTAATTCTTCCACTTACATTCAGCGCTACGCACCAGTAGTACCTCCCATGTTTCCTTCACCATCCCGATGCCGAGCTTGCGGGAATATGGCAGGCCCATGTACATACCCCACATATAACACCTCCTATGGCTCTATCTACCTTTCTAATAACTCCTTCACATAGTTACAGGTATGTATTCTCAGTGGTTTAGCATGAATTGGCATATAGTAAATTCTTGTTTTTAGTCTTCCTGCTTATGACATTAGTATCAATTTTCACCTGTAGACTGTACCTTGTGAACTTCGTCCAATGATTAACCAGATGTGTCCGCATGAAGGGTCTTTCACTATGCATGGCAATGGAAAATTGATGAACACCTACACGGTCTATGAGGTGTATGTCTACAAGACGCAGGCCATCACATATTTGTATGGACATGATTGGAGAAAGTTTGCTTTTGACTACGGTCTGAAGAAGGGCGACGAGCTGAGGATCAGAAACTCAAACGGGCAGATATACGTAACTGCTTACTGATATAGGCATCCCCAATGGGCCTGCCGAAGAAAGTACCCGGGGTTTACTGAAGGCCCACGACCCGAAGGATAAGAAGATTCGGAAGCCCAAGATATTATTGAGGAAAGCTAGAGTTGTAATAGGAGGCATTATTTGTAATCTTGCGGGAAGGGTTAGAAACCCTCCCGGACTCTGTAAACTTGTAAATCACGAATCCCTCGACTCCACCTCCTATATAAGGGGGAGTCGAGGGACAAAGAAAGGATCGAATCATTGTCTCATAAACCCTAGTTTTACTTTGTCGAGTACTTTTCGGCTGAAACCTTCGAGATCTACTTGTCCTCTACATCCAACGAAACCCTAGTCTACAACTTGTAGGCATTGACAAGTTAATACCTTGTCAATTGGTGCAGTCTATGGGATCTAGAGGCGACAAGGAGCTGATCTCGATGGCACGTTCAAGATCGTCGACTTCGTCGATAGCAAGCAACATAATGGACAGAGGTAAACAGATCGAAACTGGTCTCGTTGATTTTGTTCCTCACCCGCCCTCCCGTTTGGATGCATGTGCGTATCTAGAGGAGCCCATGGAGATGACGTTCGCAAAGTTCCACTTCCGCGTCGAGAAAGAAGGAACATATCGTCTAGAAATTCCGATCTCATCGGGGTTATCGACGGTCGATCCCGATTTTTCAAGCTCATCATCATCCATCAAGTCAGGCGACGAGGAGACTTCGTCGCCATGCTTCATCAGCACCAGAGCAAGCGAAAAACTCGCCAAGATCTTCAGCAACATGTCCTTCGAGTCATCCGCGGACTCCTATATAAGCGATGACTCAAGCGACACCGACAGCCTCGACTTCATCAACAAGTCCATCTCTATTGGAAAGGTCTTCACCAATCTTTACGATGGTGTCACCAAACCAAGCAAAGTTCAGAACTCAAAATATCATCAGATCTGCGCCATCGGAGAAGCAAGTCGCGATCAGGAGGAAACATCAGAGGCTTTCGACGACTTGGGAAATCCATATGTCGATCCTTCTGACCTAAGGCGAGGTTTGGGCACTAAATATGTTGGGCCTACACCACGTGTTAGAGTCCAACTTCCACAAGCAGCATGGGATAGAGCAGCAAGAGCTATGGCTGGTTCTGAACCAATGGAGACAACCGCTACGGTCGAAGAATTACAGGCCTACCAATATAGGCTCGCTCGAGCTGGAAGGGAATTAGAAAAACAGACAGCTGATCTGAACAGAAGAAAAGAGGCAGCCTCAGCATCAAGCAGGCGAAGAGCGGAGTTAAGTCGACAATCAGGAACTTCGGGAGATAGCCACAGAGAAGATCGAAGGAGGGCAAGATCTCGGCTGCAAAATATACCTGAGGCTGAAAGAGAGACTCTAATTCAAAACCTCGATATGTCTTTTATGTCAATCGACACGAGGGGGAATATCATCCCAAAAACACCAGAAGCAGGATACATGGCAACGCAAGCTTTCATCTTAGCGTCCAGGCCACCTCCTGGGGACCCGAGAGAAGCATTGTATAACATGGCCATGGCAGGATGTGGGGCCATGGGAGCAGCATTTGCAGCCACACCTCCCGAAGGAGCCGCAAGACAAAATAGCCCAAAACCTACTGCAGCAGTGCAAAATCCACCGGCACCAAGTGGAGTCAGAGATACGGCGGCTCAGACCAGGGTAGATAGAGCGTGACAAGGCAGAAGAGAACATCGGCAGTCACCAGAACTCGCTGAAGAAGATATGTGTGGACTCCCGTGTTTTACGCGACGGGTCCGGAAAACTCGAGTCCCCTCAGGATTCAAGTTACCCGATAGTTTCAAGAAATTTGATGGCCTACAAGATCCCGAGGATTGGGTAGTCGATTACCTCGAGATGGTAAAGCTGATAGGTGGGACTAGAGCAACAGCCATGCAGAGCATTTAGATACACCTGAGTGGAGCCGCAAGATCTTGGATAAAAAAGCTTCCTCCAGATTCTATCGACAGCTGGGATAGCTTTGAGGATGTGTTTGTCAAGAACTTCCGATCAACCTGCAAAAAGCCATCGACACTAGAGGAATTGAGATCATGTCGACAAAAGCATGATGAATCAATGAGGAAGTACATTCAAAGGTGGAACATCATTAAAAACTCGGCAGAGAATATATCTGACGAGAGAGCGATAGATGCGTTTGTAGCAGGAGTTCGATGAGGTGATTTTGTGGAGGACTTGGGAAGAACCAACCCAAGGACAGTATCGGCATTAATGGAAATAGCAAACAGATGGGCAGATGGCGAGGATGTCGTGCATAATAAACGGCACAGGTCACCAGAGGAGGACCGCAGTCGAAATTTTCAAAATAGACGACGATTTTCTCGACAATTTGCGAGTTATGATGCACCTGGCCAAATCTCGGCTGGATTTCGAGCAAGCGCTGGAGGAAACAGTAGAGATGACTATCAAAGGAGCAACGAGCAGCGAGGCGACAATAGAGATGACTCCCGAAATAATAGGCCGAATAATGGACCTAGGTTTCAGAGACCTTTTGTGTTCCCTGAGGAGATGATGAACGGGCCATGCCAAATGCACTTCTATGTCGACAACAACGGAAAGAGACAGTCAGGACACCTGCAAAAGGATTGCCGAAATTTTCAGGCAATGCTGAGGTGGGCAGGGCACGCCAATGCCCAGGCGACAAATAGAAATCCGCAAGGGCCCAGGAGCGAGATTCACTTGCCACCTCCTCCCGCAATTACGGACGAAAATCGACATCAGCTCAGAATAGCGGCAGCACCAGCACCACCACCTTACGTTGATCCCAACTCTCATGGAGCGGTCTCGATGATTCAAAAAGGCAGGCCATCTAATAGGGCTCAGAAAGTAATCTCGCGACAGGTGTTTATGGCAGAGAAGATGCCTCCACCAACGGTTGAGTACCTCAATTGGTCAGGGCAGGATATTGGCTTCACAATAGCGGACCATCCGCAGCAAGTTCCTCGACCAGGGCAGTCAGCACTTATCTTACCTGCAGTAATCACGGGATTCGACATATCGCGAGTATTCATAGACGGCGGCAGCAAACCTTATGTACGCAGATACGCTAAGGAAGATGAACATCTCCCGAGCAAATTTGAAGCCAACTGATACGCGTTTCCATGGAATTACGCCAGAGAAGCCAAGTTATCCGCTGGGAAAAATCAATCTCGACGTTCAGTTTGGAACCCGAGAAAATTACAGGATAGAGAAGTTGGAGTTCGAAGTCGTGGATTTCCCATCACAGTATCACGCCTTGTTGGGGCGGCCAGCATATGCCAGGTTTATGGCAGTACCACATTATACATATTTATTGTGGAGATTACGTGGGCCTAAGGGACCAATCACAGTCAAAGGAAGCTTTGCACTAGCCGATAAATGTGACAAGGATTTTCATCGATTATCAGAAACTTTCGGGATGCAAGCAGAATACATGGAGTCAAGGATTACGAACGATTATGATGTGCTACCAGATGTGGGGAGGCCTAATAAAGAGCCAACCTTTAACACTGCAAAGGATTCCAAGGAGGTGCAGATTCACCCGACAGATCCGAAGAAGACGACGTCCATCGCCACAAACATGGACCTCGCATAGGAAAGCGCGCTCGTCGAGTTCCTCTGTGAGCACTTGAAAATCTTCGCATGGTGTCCAGCTGACATGCCAGGAGTACCCAGGGAACTTGCCGAGCACCACCTAAACTTGGATCCACTTGCGAGACCAATAAAACAACCTTTGCGGCGTTTTTCGGAGCCAAACCGCAAAGCTATGCTGTCAGAGATTGATCGACTAAGAGAAGCTGGTTTCATCAAGGAACTACATACAGAGGCCACGTGGGTAGCAAACCCAGTATTGGTCCCGAAGAAAAACACTAAAGTCCTTCGCATGTGTGTCGACTTTACGTGTCTCAACAAACATTGTCCAAAGGATCACTTTCCCCTCCCGAGGATCGATCAAATTATCGACTCCACGGCAGGATGTGAACGTATTTCCTTCTTGGATGCTTACTCTGGTTATAACCAGATCAGATTGAAAGAAGAAGATGAAGTCAAAACAACGTTCATCACACCTTATGGCGTGTTTTGCTATCGAACAATGCCTTTTGGTCTGAAAAACGCGGGTGCAACATATCAGCGGATGATGCAGAAATGTTTAGCAACACAGATTGGGAAAAATGTACAAGTTTACATCGACGACGTCGTCATAACATCAAGAAAGGGGGCAACGCTAATCGAGGACTTAAAGGAAACTTTCGACAACCTCGACAAATTTTGTCTCAAGTTGAATCCGACGAAGTGTTCTTTCGGCATCCCTGCAGGAGAACTTCTCGGGTTCCTAGTCTCATCAAGAGGGATCGAAGCTAATCCCGAGAAAATTCAAGCTATCGTAACAATGAGGAAGCCAACAAAGTTGAAAGAGATACAACAGCTAACTGGGCGAGTCGCAGCTTTAAGCAGATTCATCGCCAGGCTGGGAGAAAAGGCGTTACCGTTCTACACCCTAATCAAACAAGGAGAGAAGTTACAGTGGAATGAAGAAGCAGATAGAGCTTTCGAGGACCTCAAACGCGCAATCTCGACACCACCAATCTTGGTGGCGCCAAAAGAGAAGGAACCCCTCCTGCTATACATTGCGGCTACACCCCAGGTGGTTAGCACGGCGCTAGTAGTCGAAAGAGAAGAAGAAGGAAAACTCCATGGAGTGCAGAGGCCAGTATATTTCATTAGTGAAGTATTATCACCTTCAAAACAGAGGTACCCGCAGTACCAAAAGCTAGCATATGGAGTATTTACAACCGCGAGAAAATTGCGGCACTATTTTTCGGCGCATCCGATAATAGTGGTCAATGAGGCGCCTTTATCCAATATACTCAACAATCCAGAAGCTACAAGCCGTGTCTCCCTTTGGGGAATAGAACTTTCTCCTCGGGACATCACGTATGAAAAAAGAAAGGCAATAAAGTCACAAATTCTACCAGATTTCATTGCAGAGTGGATGGAGTTGCAAAACACAGGACCTCCGGATCTATCGAGAACCTGGACCATGAACTTTGACGGGTCCAAGAGGTTAGAATGAGCTGGAGCAGGGGTGATACTCATATCACCTGAAGGCGACAAACTAAAATATGTCTTACGGATGACGTTCCCAAACGCGTCTAACAATGAGGCAGAATACGAAGCTCTTATACACGGGATGAAGATGGCGAAAGCTTGCGGCGCAACTCGACTAAAAATCTTTGGCGACTCACAATTGGTGGCTCAGCAAGTCATGAACCAGTGTGACGCAGTCAATGATAGCATGGTGGCATACAAGGAAGTATATAACGAGCTCGAGAAACTATTTGATGGATGCGAAGTAAATCACATCGCAGGCTCAGCAATGACGAAACCGATGTTCTTGCAAACATTGGGTCGCAGTGTCTCGCGATTCCTCCGGGCGTATTCTGGGAGGAAATAACAGAGAGATCCACGAAGCATAAGAAATCAACAAAGAAGGAGAAGGATGAGAAATCCTCGGGGGCCGCGAAAGAAACATTGGAAGAAGAAGAAGAAGAGGAACATGATCTAGTACTGATGGTGCAAATCCCATGGATGCAGGTGTACATATCATATATCCTAAAGAAAACAATACCCGACGATCCAGTTGAAGCAAGGCGAGTTATTAGACGATCCAAAGCTTTCACGGTGGTCAAAGGGGAGTTGTACAAACGAAGTATTTCGGGTGTGTTACAAAGGTGCGTTACACCCGAAGAAGGAAGGATAATTCTGAAGGATGTACACGAAGGAGTATGTGGTCACCACGCAAGCAGTCGAGCTATTGCAGCCAAGGTTTTTCGAGCTGGATTTTACTGGTTGACAGCAATTGAGGACACAAAAGAGATAGTGCGAACTTGTGATGCGTGTCAGAGATTTGCCGCAAAACCTCACTCTCCGGCAGCAGAACTGATGCCAATACCATTGTCTTGGCCCTTTGCTCAATGGGGCCTCGACATGGTGGGGAAATTACATAAAGCTTCGCCAGGAGGATACGAGTATATGCTCGTCGCTGTCGACAAATTTACCAAGTGGATAGAAGCCAAGCCAATAAATTCACCAGATGCAGCATCAGCAATAAAATTCGTGAAGGGCATTGTTTTTCGGTTTGGAGTACCTCATAGCATCGTCACGGACAATGGCAGTAACTTCACATCCAAGGAATTCAAGGCGTACTGCGCAGAGATAGGCATCAAATTGCACTTTGCGTCAGTGGCACACCCTCAAACCAACGGCCAAGTCGAGAAAGCCAATGGTATCATCTGCAATGGAATCAAGAAGCGTTTATTAGGACCACTGGAAAAAGCTCGACATACTTGGCCAGAGGAGCTGCCGAGTGTGTTATGGAGCATCCGAACAACACCAAATACAGCGACACAGAGACTCCGCTTTTCCCGGTCCATGGAGCAGAGGCAAGCATCGCCGATAGAAATAGAGCACGACTCTCCTAGAGTCACGGAGTATAACGAG
>NC_061514.1:170371086-170421650 GCF_022539505.1 Lolium rigidum
ATAACCATGTTTTCCGGGGACGCCATCAACTATTCTTTGTTGAATATCATGTGAGTTGCTATGCATGTCCGTCTTGTCCGAAGTAAGAGAGATCTACCACCTTAATGGTTGGAGCATGCATATTGTTAGAGAAGAACATTGGGCCGCTAACTAAAGCCATGAATCATGGTGGAAGTTTCAGATCTTGGACATATATCCTCAATCTCATATGAGAATAATAATTGTTGCCACATGCTTATGCATTAAAGAGGAGTCCATTATCTGTTGTCCATGTTGTCCCGATATGGATGTCTAAGTTGAGAATAATCAAAAGCGAGAAATCCAAAATGCGAGCTTTCTCCTTAGACCTTTGTACAGAGCGGCATGGAGGTACCCCATTGTGACACTTGGTTAAAACATGTGCATTGCAAAGATCCGGTAGTCCAAGCTAATTAGGACAAGGTGCGGGCACTATTAGTATACTATGCATGAGACTTGCAACTTGTAAGATATAATTTACATAACTCATATGCTTTATTACTACCGTTGACAAAATTGTTTCATGTTTTCAAAATAAAAGCTCTAGCACAAATATAGCAATCGATGCTTTCCTCTTTGAAGGACCATTCTTTTACTTTTATGTTGAGTCAGTTCACCTATCTCTCTCCACCTCAACAAGCAAACACTTGTGTGAACTGTGCATTGATTCCTACATACTTGCATATTGTACTTGTTATATTACTCTATGTTGACAATTATCCATGAGATATACATGTTACAAGTTGAAAGCAACCGCTGAAACTTAATCTTCCTTTGTGTTGCTTCAATACCTTTACTTTGATTTATTGCTTTATGAGTTAACTCTTATGCAAGACTTATTGATGCTTGTCTTGAAGTATTATTCATGAAAAGTCTTTGCTTTATGATTCACTTGTTTACTCATGTCATTACCATTGTTTTGATCGCTGCATCCACTACATATGTTTACAAATAGTATGATCAAGGTTATGATGGCATGTCACTTCAGAAATTATCTTTGTTATCGTTTTACCCGCTCGGGACGAGCAGTAACTAAGCTTGGGATGCTTGATACGTCTCCGACGTATCGATAATTTCTTATGTTCCATGCCATATTATTGATAATACCTACATGTTTTATGCACACTTTATGTCATATTCGTGCATTTTCCGGAACTAACCTATTAACAAGATGCCGAAGTGCCGCTGTCGTTTTCTCGCTGTTTTTGGTTTCGTAAATCCTAGTAACGAAATATTCTCGTAATTGGACGAAACGAAGACCCGTGGTCCTATTTTGCCACGAACCTTCCAGAAGACCGAAGAGCATACGAAGTGGGGCCACGAGGTGGCCAAACCACAAGGCGGCGCGGCCAAGGGGGCCCGTGCCGCCCGTGGTATGGGCCCCTCGTCGCCCCCCGACTCGCCCTTCCGCCTACTTAAAGCCTCCGTCGCGAAACCCCCGAGGCGAAAAACCACGATACGCGAAAACCCTACCGAGACGCCGCCGCCGCCGATCCCATCTCGGTGGATTCCGGAGATCTCCTCCCGCACCCCGCCGGAGAGGGGATTCATCTCCCGGAGGACTCTACACCGCCATGGTCGCTCCCGGAGTGATGAGTGAGTAGTTCACCCCCGGACTATGGGTCCATAGCAGTAGCTAGATGGTTGTCTTCTCCTCATTGTGCTTCATTGTTGGATCTTATGAGCTGCCTAACATGATCAAGATCATCTATCTCGTAATACTCTATGTTGTGTTTGTCGGGATCCGATGGATAGAGAATACCATGTTATGTTAATTATCAAGTTATTACATATGTGTTGTTTATGATCTTGCATGCTCTCCGTTATTAGTAGAGGCTCCGGCCAAGTTTTTGCTCTTAACTCCAAGAGGGAGTATTTATGCTCGATAGTGGGTTCATGCTCGCATTGACACCCGGGACAGATGATAGAAAGTTCTAAGGTTGTGTTGTGTCGTTGCCACTAGGGATAAAACATTGGCGCTATGTCCGAGGATGTAGTTGTTGATTACATTACGCACCATACTTAATGCAATTGTCTCGTTGCTTTGCAACTTAATACTCGGAAGGGGTTCGGATGATAACTCTGAAGGTGGACTTTTAGGCATAGATGCAGCTGGATGGCGGTCTATGTACTTTGTCGTAATGCCCAATTAAATCTCACTATACTTATCATGACATGTATGTGCATTGTTATGCCCTCTCTATTTGTCAATTGCCCGACTCGTAATTTGTTCACCCAACATGCTTTTATCTTATGGGAGAGACACCTCTAGTGAACTGTGGACCCCGGTCCATTCTTTAATACTCGAAATACAAATCTGTCGCAATACTTGTTTTACTATTTTCTCTCGCAAACAATCATCTTCCACACAATCCGGTTAATCCTTTGTTACAGCAAGCCGGTGAGATTGACAACCTCACCTGTTTCGTTGGGGCAAAGTACTTTGGTTGTGTTGTGCGGGTTCCACGTTGGCGCCGAATCCCGGTGTTGCGCCGCACTACATCCCGCCGCCATCAACCTTCAACGTGCTTCTTGGCTCCTCCTGGTTCGATAAACCTTGGTTTCTTTCTGAGGGAAAACTTGCTGCTGTGCGCATCATACCTTCCTCTTGGGGTTGCCCAACGAACGTGTGAAATACACGCCATCATCATACTTCAAGGTCTTCGGATGCAAATGCTATGTGCTTGTCAAAGACACACGCCTATCTAAGTTTGATTCAAGAGCTCAAGAAGGAATTTTCGTTGGCTATGCTACGGATTCTCACGCCTATAGAGTCTTCAACAAGTCAAATGGGCGGGTTGTAGAATCTTGTGACGTGACATTCGATGAAGATGATAGGTCTTTGGAGGAGCGAAGTGCTTCTTCTGAGAAAGGAGATGCAATTCCCCTGGATGCCATAGGAATGATGGGTGTTGGCATTCGCCGACCTCAAGAGCTACCTTCTATGAGTACCGGGGAAGGACCAAGTTCCACCCAAGTGGAGCCATCTACACCACAAGGCCAAGCTTCTTCCGTTGATCTTACAAATGCAAGCCAACCTCTACCACAACCTCAAGTTCAACCTCAACATCTACCACAACAATCAAGTACAAGCTCACCTCGAGTAGGTAAACGATAACAAAGATAATTTCTGAAGTGACATGCTATCATAATCTTGATCATACTATTGTAAAGCATATGAGATGAATGCAGCGATTCGAAGCAATGGCAAAGACAATGAGTAAACAAATGAATCATATAGCAAAGACTTTTCATGAATAATACTTTCAAGACAAGCATCAATAAGACTTGCATAAGAGTTACTCATAAAGCAATAGATTCAAAGTAAAGGCATTGAAGCAACACAAAGGAAGATATAAGTTTCAGCGGTTGCTTTCAACTTCAACATATATATCTCATGGATAATTGTCAACACAAAGTAATATAACAAGTGCAATAGGTAAACATGTAAGAATCAATGAACACAGTTGACACAAGTGTTTGCTTCTAAGATAGAAAGAAGTAGGTAAACTGACTCAACAATAAAGTAGAAGAAAGGCCCTTCGCAGAGGGAAGCATGGATTACTATATTTGTGCTAGAGCTTTTCATTTTGAAAACAAGAAACAATTTTGTCAACGGTAGTAATAAAGCATATGTGTTATGTATAAGATATCCTATAAGTTGCAAGCCTCATGCATAGTATACCAATAGTGCTTGCACCTTGTCCTAATTAGCTTGGATTAACATGGATTATCATAGCATAGCATATGTTTCAACCAAGTGTCACAAAGGGGTACCTCTATGCCGCCTGTACAAAGGTCTAAGGAGAAAGTTCGCATTGGATTTCTCGCTTTCGATTATTCTCAACTTAGACATCCATACCGGGACAACATAGACAACAGATAATGGACTCCTCTTTAATGCATAAGCATTCAACAACAGTTAAATTTCTCATAAGAGATTGAGGATTAATTGTCCAAACTAAAACTTCCACCATGAATCATGGCTTTAGTTAGCGGCCCAATGTTCTTCTCTAACAATATGCATACTCAAACCATATGATCATGAAAATCGCCCTTACTTCAGTACAAGACGAACATGCATAGCAACTCACATGATATTCAACAAAGGTAAAAGTTGATGGCGTCCCTGAAACATGGTTACCGCTCAACAAGCAACTTATTAAGAAATAAGACACATAAGTACATATTTTTCACCACAATAGTTTTTAGGCTATTTTTCCCATGAACTATATATTGCAAAGACAAAGGATAGAAATTTTAAAGGTAGCACTCAAGTAATTTGCTTTGGAATGGCAGAGAAATACCATGTAGTAGGTAGGTATGGTGGACACAAATGGCATAGTGTTTGGCTCAAGGATTTGGATGCATGAGAAGAATTCCTCTCAATACAAGGCTAGGCTAGCAAGGTTATTTGAAGCAAACTCAAGTATAAAACGGTGCAGCAAGACTCACATATGAACATATTGTAAGTATTATAAGACTTTATATCGTCTCCTTGTTGTTCAAACACCTTAACCAGAAAATATCTAGACTCTAGAGACCAATCATGCAAACCAAATTTTAACAAGCTCTATGTAGTTCTTTATTAATGGGTGCAAAGTACATGATGCAAGAGCTTAAAAATGATCTATGTGAGCACAACAATTGCCAAGTATCAAATTATTCAAGACATTATACCATTTACCACATGCGGCATTTTCCGTTTCCAACCATATAACAATGAATGAAGTAGTTCAACTTTCGCAATGAACATTAAGAATAAAGCTAAGAACATATGTGTTCATACGAAACAACGAAGCGTGTCTCTCTCCCAAACAAAGAATGCTAGGATCCGAATTTATTCAAACAAAAACAAAAATAAAAACAAACAGTACGCTCCAAGTAAAGCACATAAGATGTGACGGAATAAAAATATAGTTTCACTAGAGGTGACCTGATAAGTTGTCGATGAAGAAGGGATGCTTTGGGCATCCCCAAGCTTAGATGCTTGAGTCTTCTTAAAATATGCAGGGATGAACAACGGGGGCATCCCAAGCTTATAATTTTCACTCTTCTTGATCATATTGTATCATCCTCCTCTCTTGACCCTTGAAAACTTCCTCCACACCAAACTCAAAACAAACTCATTAGAGGGTTAGTGCATAATTGAAAATTCATATATTCAGAGGTGACATAATCATTCTTAACACTTCTGGACATTGCACAAAGCTACTGAAAGTTAATGGAACAAAGAAATTGTAGTGACCTCACCCGATAGGGTGCCGATCCCTGTGCTTTATTGTGCTAGTCCCTAGATCAATCGCTAGCACACACAGGTTAAGATGTAATACCAAGAAACAAAGGTCTTTATTACATCGCATGATCCATATATACATAATGACTTACAAATTGCATAGCACAAGGCTAGCATTACATCAGAGTTTTACAACGAACAAACATATAGCATGGAGTCCTTCATCTTCATGTGCCACAGGCGAGCATGTTGAGGATAGACCCGTAACCCTAATCATCGTATCTCACTCGTCTATCAAAATATCTGCAACAGGTAAAGTTACAGCCAAAAACATTTGGTCAATACTTTGAATGTATTGGCAAGATGTCACTATTTAATGGACACAAATGGCACCTAATACCTACATGTATATTTGGCTGGTGGAGTTTAGGCTCTTTGCAGAAAAACGAGCATTTTCCCTACCTTTTGTAAACATCATTTGTCTTTGAAAATATAACCCTAAAAGCACGAACCCAAGTTCTCATCACGCTGGCTCACCAGGGATAGACACTAGAGTCAAGCTTAATGCTACCCAAGTTTACCCATCAAGTTTTATTATGAAATTGGGATGAGAGAGATCTTCCAACAGCTCCAGGTCCAATTGCTCAAAGTTGTCCGTAACCGGGGACACGGCTAAGTACTTAGTTTTTACACTCTGCAGAGGTTTGTACACTTTACCCGCACGACTTAGTCAGCCCCTTTTCCACCATGATGCTCATTTTGCTCAAATGGCCGGGAGAAGACTAAGACGAGACAATTTTCGGAAGTAAGGCCCTGAGCCCTCTGGACGGACCCGTACCAACCTACACATCTACATCTGCTGGTCACGTCGGGACATGACCCTACAACCTACTTAGTCAAGACAGAGCCCATATGACATGCGGCTGTACAAGAAGCTACTAAACATGAAACCTGTCCAATCTCTTTTGTTCCTGGGCGGCGGACCCCACCAATTTTCACCGTGCAGACGCTCCACTCATACCAATCCGCCCAGGTGTTTCATTTATCAAGTTGTTTTCATTTATAACAAAAACATATTTCTTCATCTCATCTCATCATGATATCCCAACCACGTAGCTAATAGCATGGCTAAGCAAAACTACCTACGATGGCAACTTAAGGGAAACTAGAGGAAATCCTAAGACTATAGGATTAGCATAGCATAGCATATACTTTGAAAACATCCTACACATGCAATATCTACTAAGTAAAAACTACATGCATAGAAAACATTAGGACATGAGTGACACTTGCCTTTTTGTAATTGAAGACCGTTCACTTCTCTCAACAAAACACGTCGCTCTTCACACGAACTATAAGATAAAATATAGCACAACATAAACACACCATTCATAGCAACATAATCAAACAAAGCAAACAACAAGTTGTTATTCATTGTATTTTAGTCATCGGATAAAAAAGATATGACATGAGGCATGGCTTGCAAGATATGGCTTTGGAGATGGATTTGTGATATATTGAATTACTCAATTAACTCATTTGTAAATTGAATAGTTCAATAAGCCAATAAGATTAAGTGGGCATATGGTTGAATACGCATGATAGTTGTCGGGATTTGGTTCGCGGATCCAAATAGATAACAAGGGTTTAACTCATGGGATATATGCTAGGGTTTCTCGACCTCATCGGAGCAAGGTGAAAGTCTAAAATAGGACATGTCACACTTTACTCAAATAACTTAGTTGTTATTTGAATAATGTGAACTAGGATAAAATCATTTGGACATATGTGTTCATGGAACATGATGACTGTGTCTAAGAGGTTTTGATATATCGGATTGTCTAAAGACTTCACCTTTGCAAAGATGAATCTTGTTTAGAATAATTAAGAAAAAGCATCTATACTGAAAATACTCAACTCCTCATGTTTGAATTTGAATAGTCACAAAAGGGTTGAACTAAATTTGGTGTTTGTGCAAGTGGATAGAGGGTAGAAATATGATCCATTTGCAAAAGAATCACTCTATTTGGATTTATAGAATTTGAGTTATGTCAAAATACTCAAATTCACATATTCAAATTTGAATATTTTCAACTTGCCCAAAAGTCAAAATTTACTTCTGAATCATGTTCTATTCATTTTTATTAATTCAGAGGTATATCAATTGATAATTTTGGACAAACAGAATAAAGGAAATTGATTTTACAAAACTAAACATTTCGCGGTTAAATTTTAATGACATCTAAAAAGTCGTGGGATAAAGTTACTTGGATGGAAAAATGTTCTACATGAAAGTTTTAGAGATTTTAATTACAAACTCAACGCAAGAAGAGTTATCTCAAACGGAGCTCTAGAACTATAGATATGGAATTTCAAAGTTTGAGATGAGCTATGAGCTTGCACAGACTACAAACACGAACTGATCGATCGGTCACAGACCATGCGCTTGGGGAAAAAAATGAAGAAGAAAGACTGTGATACACGGCAGGATGGCAGGATATGATACGCATGGTTCTGCTGGTTAAGTTATTGATATAACTAAAAACTGGTGGCAATATGTTATGATGGAATGACGGGGAACTAAAAATCATACCAGCAGGAAGACCGTTATCGTTATATGGCATGTGGTCGATGGCTGCGCTCGGGACTTTGACGCAGGCGGGGCGGCCTTCCCGTGATCTTCAAGCTGGGGAAAAACGCGGACGAGGTTCATGGCGAGGAGATGGACTCGTGAGCGTATTACTTTGCCTTCGGCTGCGTCCTGTCGCCGCGGTGACTTGTGGCTGATGGCGCTACTCGCTTTTCAACACGATAGCGGCATGGATTTGGTGTCAGCGTGAGCACAGGAAAGACATGACTCAAACCACGTCCTGCAGGTAGGAGACGGTATTAAAACTCTGCGGTAGAAAGGAATAGAGGTATAGGCTATCGGGTATGACATACCG
The DNA here is from genome assembly GCF_022539505.1 of Lolium rigidum. NCBI lineage: Eukaryota > Viridiplantae > Streptophyta > Magnoliopsida > Poales > Poaceae > Lolium > Lolium rigidum. Next base: position 170,379,286 of record NC_061514.1, read on the forward strand.
TCGAGATGAACTTCGGTAATATCACTGTCAATCGTGAAAACATGACGCATCACTATGTCCTGAAGATAGCCTATGGTTAGGAAAGTTCATAGGTGAAAGGAATCAAGCTGACACCCAGTATATGAAACATACCGGTCCGATGAACTCCGATAACATCGCGGCCAACGGTGAAAAAATCATTCCTGATCATGTCCTGGAGGTTGACCTCGACGAGGGCGTCCTCTGGTGCGAGGATTCAACAAGATGATCACCGAGAGTGACGTAACCTAGCGATGAACTCGAGTTTGTGGCTAAAAATGGCATGGTTATGACGGGCTGTACAGGGCGTCTCGGGGGAAACTTTATGAAGAAGAATGGAAGAGGAGGCTAAAAGGCACGCTGTGCTCTCCTTAGTTCTTATTTGTATGGACGGAGGAGGGAGATCAGGAGACATATGCCAAGGATTGGCATTCGGTGCACCGGGATGGTTTGGCGAATTAAGACAATAAAATGCGACATAAATTGTCTGAATGGATTCTTCATTAGATTTCCAATAACTTTCGTGTTAAACTCGACAAGAAACGGTGAATGGAATTGATGGTAGAAGAGAGGAAGAGTAAACTGCTATGGACGTTATAAGTCTCGAGTATGTACGTGCTCCAGGAGGAAGATGAAGGAGGAGATTGGGGCTGGCTCGGTTGGGCTGCCTAGATGGGCCAGGTTGGGTCGGTTCCTCTTTTTTTTTTCCATCATTCTTTACTTGATTTCTTTTATAACTTTTGTTTTCGGTCTTCAAATTGATTCAAACAAAATCTAAGAAATTTGTAAAACTTAAAGTAAATTTTTAGGACATCAAAATATACTTTATTGTCCAACTAAAAAAAATATTAAATGGTTTATGCAGTTTGGCCTATATGGCTACTTGGGCAATACTTTGCAAAGTCAAATAAATTATTTATGGTTTCAAAATATTAAGACTTTGAAATAATTTAAAATCAAATGTTTACCAAAAATCTATTTTAGAAATACCTTTTTAATAACCACAAAAAGTTTTAATTCTTTGCGAACATCAATCAAGTCAACCATCAAGCATAAAATTTTATTTTCATTTGACATTCCAAAATTAGTAAAATTTTGGGATGTGACAGAAATCCATCAAACATAGCAAAACATGCAATGCGAAATAAAAGGCAGAATCTGTTAAAACAGAACAGTCCGTAAAGATGAATTTTTTAAAGGCACCAGACTTGGTCAGATGAAAATGCCCAAATTGAATGAAAGTTGCGTACATATCTGAGGATCACGCACGTAAATTGGCAGATTTTAATAAATTTTCTACAGAAGGGGAGGCTCAATTTCGTGAGAGCAAGAAATCTGTTCCTACGCAGTAATCCAAATCTAGTATTGACTTTACTATCAAAGACTTTACTTGGCACAACAATGCAATAAAATAAAGATAAGGAGAGGTTGCTACAGTAATAAAAACTTCCAAGACTCAAATATAAAATAAAGTGCAGAAGTAAAATAATGGATTGTCTCCCATAAGCGCTTTTCTTTAACGCCTTTCAGCTAGGCGCAGAAAGTGTGTATCAAGTATTGTCGAGAGATGAAGCATAAACATCAATAGGTATCTTAGATGCTCCATCATCCGTAGTGGTGCTAAGGGCTTTGTCAATTTTAGGCCTATAATAGTTTTTTAGCTTAGGCACTTTAGAGACATACATGAACTTTTGCTCCTTACCCACATAGGCTTTCTCCTTAAACTTAAGAGAAGAAAAAGTTGAACCCAAGGTTCCCATAGCTTCTTCAAGTTCACTAATCCTATGGGTTCGATTATCATGAGTAGCACAAGTTTCTAAAACATCAATTCTCTCATTAATTCCACCTAGAGATTTATCAAGTTTATCAGTGCTATTAAGTAATATTCCCAATTTAGTCTCAATACATGGAAGATCTTTCTCTATGGCCTCCAACTTTTTCATGACATCTTCGAGAGAGATTTCAATTTTAGCTTCATTAACAGGTGGTATTCCAACTAGACTCTCAATAATGCAACTAGCTTCTAAAGCAGGAGTGCCTAGGAAATTACCTCCCGCAAGAGTATCAAGAACATACCTATTCCAACTAGAGATACCAACATAAAAGTTCCTAAGTAGTATAATAGTGGAGTGTTTCTTAATGCACCTATGATGAGCATCACTAATTCTATACCAAGCATCTTTAAAACTTTCTCCCCCTTGTTGCTTAAACGAACGAACTTCAACTTCCGGATTACTCATTTTTAGTAATAGTAAATAAAGCAAACTAAATAAAGTAAATGCAAGTAACTAATTTTTTTGTGTTTTTAATATGGAGATCAAGACAGTAAATAAAGTAAAACTAGCAACTAATTTTTTTTTGTATTTTTGATATAAGAGCAAACAAAGCAGTAAATAAAATAAAGTAAAGAAAGACAAAAACAAAGTAAAGAGATTGGATGTGGGAGATTCCCCTTGCAGCGTGTCTTGATCCCCGGCAACGGCGCCAGAAAATATGCTTCTGCCGTGTAGTTGACGTGGGAGTTAGAAATGTTTGTGGTGTAACTTTTCTTCAGTTACCCGGCAACGGCGCCAGAAAATATGCTTGATGGCGCGTGAGACACACGTCCGTTGGGAACCCCAAGAGGAAGGTGTGATGCGTACAGCAGCAAGTTTTCCCTCAGTAAGAAACCAAGGTTATCGAACCAGTAGGAGTCAAGGAAGCACGTAATGGTTGTTGGTGGCGGAGTGTAGTGCGGCGCAACACCAGGGATTCCGGCGCCAACGTGGAACCTGCACAACACATCAAAGTACTTTGCCCCAACGTAACAGTGAGGTTGTCAACCTCACCGGCTTGCTGTAAACAAAGGATTAAACGTATTGTGTGAAAGATGATAATTGTTTGCGAAGAAAAGTAAAGAACAATTACAGTAGATTGTATTTCAGATGTAAAGAATTGGACCGGGGTCCATAGTTCACTAGTGGTGTCTCTCCCATAAGATAAACAGATGTTGGGTGAACAAATTACAGTTGGGCAATTGACAAATAAAGAAGGCATAACAATGCACATACATATATCATGATGAGTACTATGAGATTTAATCAGGGCATTACAACAAAGTACATAGACCGCTACCAGCATGCATCTATGCCTAAAAAGTCCACCTTCAGGATATCATCCGAACCCCCTCCAGTATTAAGTTGCAAACAACAGACAATTGCATTAAGTATGGTGCGTAATGTAATCAACACAAATATCCTTAGACAAAACATCGATGTTTTATCCCTAGTGGCAACAACACATCCACAACCTTAGAACTTTCTCGTCACTCGTCCTGGATTTAATGGAGGCATGAACCCACTATCGAGCATAAATACTCCCTCTTGGAGTCACAAGTATCAACTTGGCCAGAGCCTCTACTAGCAACGGAGAGCATGCAAGAACATAAAAAACATATATGATAGATTGATAATCAACTTGACATAGTATTCAATATTCATCGGATCCCAACAAACACAACATGTAGCATTACAAATAGATGATCTTGATCATGATAGGCAGCTCACAAGATCTAAAATGATAGCACAATGAGGAGAAGACAACCATCTAGCTACCGCTATGGACCCATAGTCCAGGGGTGGACTACTCACACATCGATCCGGAGGCGATCATGGCGATGAAGAGACCTCCGGGAGATGATTCCCCTCTCCGGCAGGGTGCCGGAGGCGATCCCCTGAATCCCCCGAGATGGGATTGGCGGCGGCGGCGTCTCTGGAAGGTTTTCCGTATCGTGGCTCTCGGTACTGGGGGTTTCGCGACGAAGGCTTTAAGTAGGCGGAAGGGCAGGTCAGGAGGCGTCACGGGGGCCCCACACGCTAGGGCCGCGCGGGCCCCCTCTAGGCTGCGCCGCCCTAGTGTGGCGGCGCCCCGTGGCCCCACTTCGTATCTCCTCCGGTCTTCTGGAAGCTTCGTGGAAAAATAAGCCCCTGGGCGTTGATTTCGTCCAATTCCGAGAATATTTCCTTACTAGGATTTCTGAAACCAAAAACAGCGTAAAACGAAGAATCGGCTCTTCGGCATCTCGTCAATAGGTTAGTGCCGGAAAATGCATAATAATGACATATAATGTGTATAAAACATGTGAGTATCATCATAAAAGTAGCATGGAACATAAGAAATTATAGATACGTTTGGGACGTATCATGGCGATCAAAAGGATCTTTCGATATTTAGTTGATACCCCACACTTCGGACTATGGTACCCAAGGGACACGGACTTTGCTTTGGTTGGCTTCACCGACTCCGATTGGGCGGGCGACAAGGTTTATAGGAAGTCTACATCCGGAGCTTGTCACTTTCTTGGAAGATCCTTGGTGTGTTGGTCCTCGAAGAAGCAAAATTGTGTCTCCGTCTCCACCGCGGAAGCCGAATATATTGCCGCGGCGAGTAGTTGTGCTCAAATCTTGTGGATGAGGCAAACCTTGCGGGATTATGAACTCGAGTATAGCAAGGTGCCTCTTTTGTGTGACAATGAGAGCGCAATCAAGATCGCCTACAATCCGGTTCTTCATGGCAAGATGAAGCACATTGAGATACGGAACCACTTCATCCGGGATCACATTGCTCGCGGAGATATTGTACTATCCTACATTGGCACCAAGGAGCAATTGGCGGACATCTTCACAAAGCCCTTGGATGAGAAGCGTTTCATTGAGTTGAGGCATGAGCTAAATATCATTGATCCATCGAACTTTGCTTGACCGTCGTGCGCACATACCACTCCTAACCTTTATATCTAGTTGAAAGGCACGCATGAACATAGGGGGAGTGCGGTTTAAATCTATTGAGCTATCCCTCCCCCCATAATGCATAAAGAAATCCAAAACATATGCTATTTGTCAATTGAGTGACTTATGAGCTTCATGTTGAGTTGTAGTCCGTGAGTCCTAGATACATCTTCTTTGAGGGGTTTTTCGGTTCTTTGTGTTTCTTTGTGACCTTCTTTTTGTCCTTCTTCTTCTTTCTTTTTCTTCGTGTTTTTGGAGAACCTCATTCAAGCTTGTTTTCCTTTTTGGTTTTTGCAAGCTTGGTTGTATGTTCTTTTTCTCCACCCCTCTAGTTTCTTTACCCTCCTTTTTGGTGTTCCGATGCCAAAGGGGGAGAAGTTCCTATGTGGATGGGGACCTTTGTTGTTTGTAGCCTTTTGGTTCTAGTTGCTTATCTTTTCGTGTGTCTACATCAACAACCCTTTGGAGGCATATTATGGTGAGTTTGGGTATTCTCAAGGCTATGGTATGGTAACTTCACCCAAATCTCCTTGCATGATCTTATGTTGCCTCCATATTGTGCATATGCTACTTGAACATGTCATTTATCCATGTTGCATATGTGCTTGGAAACTAGGGGGAGTGATGTCTCTAGAACATGTGTATTTGTATTCAAATACATATTCATGATATGCACATGTGTAGGGGGAGCTCCGTCGAGTTTTTGCAAATCTAAGTATCTCATCATAATATCATATGTTATTGTAAGTCTTGTGTTGTCATCAAACACCAAAAGGGGGAGATTGTAAGAGCAAAGTTTAAACCCCAAGTTTTGTGTGTTTGATGACAACACTTGAGTAATCTCACCGTGTGCCGTGAGTATCATTGTTAGATTTGCAAGTGCACGGTGACCTCGCTGGACACGTCAAGATCGGAAGAATGAAGCGTAGTTGATAGGTTTTCTGGTTTTGTGTGTGTATCGCGAGGTGACTTGGCTGGAGAGAAAAAGGGGAGAAAACCAGTTTTAGCCAGGCCGGTACTACCGGTACCTGTAGCGGTAGTACCGCTACCTCTATAGGTACCGCCCCACGGTACCGCTCTGAGTTCTGCGCTGAAATTGTCCCATAGTACGAGTTGCGGTACCTCTGCGGTACCAGGAGCAGTAGTACCGCCCTTGGTACCGGTCAGGTACCGTAAACTAGTTACGGCAGTACCGCTCTGGTACCGCTTCGAGTCCGAGAAGGTTTGGACCCCGTTGCGGTACCTCGAGCGGTACCGCGAGCGGTAGTACCGCTCGCGTCCACGTGGACCGGATCTCGGGGGAATTCAAACTCGGAGCGGTAGTACTCGATACGTCTCAAACGTATCTATAATTTCTTATGTTCCATGCTACTTTTATGATGATACTCACATGTTTTATACACATTATATGTCATTATTATGCATTTTTCGGCACTAACCTATTGACGAGATGCCGAAGAGCCGCTGTCGTTTTCTCGCTGTTTTTGGTTTCAGTAAATCCTAGTAAGGAAATATTCTCGGAATTGGACGAAATCAACGCCCGTGGTCCTATTTTTACACGAAGCTTCCGAAGTCCGAAGAGGAAACGAAGTGGGGCCACGAGGTGGCCACACAATAGGGCGGCGCGGATCAAGCCCTGGCCGCGCCGGCCTACTGTGTGGGCCCCTCGTGACGCCCCTTGACCTGCCCTTCCGCCAACTTAAAGCCTTCGTCGCGAAACCCCCAGTACCGAGAGCCACGATACGGAAAACCTTCCAGAGATGCCGCCGCCGCCAATCCCATCTCGGGGGATTCAGGAGATCGCCTCCGGCACCCTGCCGGAGAGGAGAATCATCTCCCGGAGGTCTCTTCATCGCCATGATCGCCTCCGGATCGATGTGTGAGTAGTCCACCCCTGGACTATGGGTCCATAGCAGTAGCTAGATGGTTGTCTTCTCCTCATTGTGCTATCATGTTAGATCTTGTGAGCTGCCTATCATGATCAAGATCATCTATCTGTAATTCTTCATGTTGTGTTTGTTGGGATCCGATGAATATTGAATACTATGTCAAGCTGATTATCAATCTATCATATATGTTATTTATGTTCTTGCATGCTCTCCGTTGCTAGTAGAGGCTCTGGCCAAGTTGATACTTGTGACTCCAAGAGGGAGTATTTATGCCCGATAGTGGGTTCATGCCTCCATTAAATCTGGGACAGTGACAGAAAGTTCTAAGGTTGTGGATGTGTTGTTGCCACTAGGGATAAAACATCGATGCTTTGTCTAAGAATATTTGTGTTGATTACATTACGCACCATACTTAATGCAATTGTCCGTTGTTTGCAACTTAATACCGGAAGGGGTTCGGATGATAACCTCGAAAGTGAACTTTTTAGGCATAGATGCATGCTTGGATAGCGGTCTATGTACTTTGTCGTAATGCCCCGATTGAATCTCATAGTACTCATCATGATATATGTATGTGCATTGTTATGCCTTCTTTATTTGTCAACTAGCAGGGTGGCCCTCGCAAATGCGAGGGCATCATTGTAGTGTTTGTGTTAAAAATAAATTTGTATGTTATATGTATCATCTTTAATGTGTAATGATTTTTTAATAGAATAGAAAAGTAATATTTTCATGAGGAAATTAATATAAAATAACAAATTGTTTCCTAATAATATGTAGGACAACTAACTAATGAGAATTTTATTACTTTGTGTTGAATTTCCTTTGTATCCATTTCAATACCTATTAAGATACACGACACTCATCTAAAAAAAAGGTACATTATAAATACTCCAAGTCCCGATTGGTGCATTATTTTGTTTACAAATATATATACTAAATTGAAATTAACACTGGTGGAAAAAGGGCCTTTGGTCGCGGTTCGCAACTGCCATTAGTCGCGGTTGCGCAACCGCGACCAAATAAGCACGACTAAAGCCCCCCCCTTTAGTCGCGGCTGCTTACGAACCGCGACTAAAGGCCCGTCCACGTGGGCGCCAGGCGACCGTCGGGGCGGAGGCCCTTTAGTCGCGGTTCTTCTGGCCGACCGCGACTAAAGGCCGCCGCGAGTTTAGGGTTTTAGGCCCCCCTAAACCTGCCCCCCCCTAAACCTGTTTTCTCGTTTAATTTGTATTGTTTTATTTCTTTTGTGCTTTATTGTAATTTTGAAGGAGTTTCACATATTCTACGGTACTACATACATGCATATGAATGTACAATTTCAAACAAATTTGAAATTAGAACCAAAAAGAATTCAAGAGGAATATACAATATATATTCAATATCATCGGATGACCATATACAAGTTTGAACAAGTTTCCATACATAATTTAATGCATGTATAGTTCTACGTCCTCGTAATGGTGTTCTCCTTTAGGATCGAGGACTTCCCTCTCGAACCATCCAGCCTAGTTCCTCTTGAAGTGGTCGGAAGCGAGCTTCGGACTAAGCATCATCCGGAGGTTATTCCTCCGAGCATTGGTATCACTCGGAACGCGCTCGGAGGTGTATCTCCGGATCATCTCACGATACATAGTATCCACATAGATTGGTCCCCGGTGGCTGAATATCGCCACCATTCTTAGCCTTTGACCGCATGAAATGTAGCTATTTTTTGAATTCACCGACCTTTGTATCTAAGAACCGTCTCCAAACCCTACGAGGCAAAGAAAATTAAATGAACAAGAGAGTTATTAGTTAATTACTTGAAGCTAATTAATTAGGAAATGAACGAAATAGGCCGATCGATATAGAGCGCAAATGAATGAAAACAATTACTTTTGAATCATTTTTCTCATGTCGGCCCAACGCGCCGGATCCATATTCAGAGAGTCGTGGATGAGACATTTTGATTTGTCAATTTTAATTACTAGCAGAATCTAGTGGAACCTGCGGACACGATACATGCACAGTACGTCATGCATAACTCATCGATTAGCCGGCCACATACCATGCATGGAGTAAACAAAAGAGAATGTGCTCAAGACATAAACACTCACCCAAAATGGTAAGGAAATAGAATATCACTTTTGAGTTCCTGCTTTGTAAGAAACCGCCACGAGTCCGCCTCCACGTCGGTGGGGTGATGTTGTAACGTATATCCATTAACGATGTGTGGGTCAATGAACCCAACATCATGGATGTTCCTTACTCTGCATTCCTTAATCTTCAATCTGCATGTATAATAGCGGACACAACAATATAGTTAGGACATATATATTGTGCAGGCAATATGAACGAGATGGGGTAGCAATAAATCACTTACATAACGTAGCAACTGATGATAGATTTGTCGAGCTCGCGCAGATTGAAAAGCTGGAACAATTCACTCAGATGAATTTGTACGCAGTACTCGTTTGAAGTGATGCTCATATCCAACTTCCGCATAAATATATTCTTTGGCGTTTTTATTTTTTATGTAACCCTTGTACCATTTCAGCGAGACCTTTCATTTGTGGAGGTAGATCCTCTTCTCGCGCGGAGCTCGACGAGAGGCCCATTCTTCACATATGTAAGTACTACCTCCTTCATCGGCGCCTCATCAAGGCCTAACAGTTCACAAAGAGTAATACCTAAGTTGGCCGCTTGTTCTCCGGCACTCGTTACGGTCAATCCCCTGTCGCTGCCGCGGCTTATATGATATCGGGGGCATCCGGACCAGCGGCTGTCACTATAAGCGGGGCAATCGATTGTTTACTTTGTTCCCCGAGCTGGACAACTCATTTCCCGCTTTTTTTACTTTCTAATTCCGCTTTCTCGGCCTCCTCTTTCTTCTCCTTCAACATGCGGGCCTGATTACGAAGTTCACGTGCATAGTCGTCAGGCAGATTCTTCGCGGCTTGGGACGGTGTGCTCAAAAATGACTTAGCCCACTTCTTTTGCTCATCGGAAAATACCGGCTTGGGCTCGGGATCTCTTTTCTTCTTGCATTCCGCCTTCCATTTCTCATAATCGCGAGTCGCGGCCGCGTCGACTTCCTCGGCGATACGTTCCCAAGGCCTCGTGGGGAGAGGCTTCGGTGATGGCTCCGGTACCTTTGTGGTCTTAGGTACATAAGGGTCCGGGTTGATAGTCCAGGGACTCGCTTCGCTTCTTCGCCGGAGGTGGATTGGGGGCGGCGTTCGCTTACCCGCCCGGGGCGGATCGGGGGGCGGCGGCCGCTTACCCGCCGGAGGTGAATTGGGGGCGGCGTCGGCTCACGTGAAGGAGGTGTAGGTGAAGCACCACCACCACCACCACCACCGCCACCGCCACCACCACCGTAGGGGGGTGGACTTGTTGGCGCCTCGCCTGGAAACTTGATAAACTTCTTTTGCCATAGAATGAACTGGCGCTTGACATCTCCAAGTCTTCTCGCCCCTTCGGGTGTAGCAATGTCAATGTCCGGGTCCTCAAACCCTTGGACTATGTCCTCCACCGTGACACGAGCATAGCCATCTTGAATGGGGTTGTTGTGGTGGAGTGCTCCGGGTAAACATGGTAAAGCACCGCCGATGGCTACCTTCATGGACATGTTCCCGATAGGATAATACGGATGACATTCTTTCATCTCCTTTATATCGTCCACGGGGTAGCGAGGAGGCTCCGGTGCAGTAATTTCGACCACCGCAGGCTCCGGTGCGGTGAATTTCGATCGTCGGTGCACCAGCTCGTGGGGCCTCCGTGGAAGCCACGCTGCTTCTCTCGCTCGCTGGCTTCCGAGATCCAATGGATGATCTTCATGCCTGCGCCCGAGCTGCATCTCTTTCGGCTACTAGTACACTCACGCGTTTTCTTCATCACATCCATTTCCGATGCCAACCGCGCCACAACATCCGCTTCCCGATCCATCTTTCTCTTACGGCTTCGTAACCGTACGGGTCATCGTTCGGGGAACCCTATTTTCCACGGAATGTGCCCCATGCCTCGTACACGTCCTCCGTGTTCGGGATTCCCGAGGGCTTTTGTCGGCGCGTCGTTCTCTCCGTTGAACTTGATCTTCCCCTCTTGAGCATCCCTCATTGCCTCAATAAGCTTTTGGGTGGGTTTAATTATTTTGCCCCGGTAAACACACTCCCTGTCTCCGGGTTCAGCAATCCCCCATGCACGTACCACCGGCTTTTGGCCCTTGGGTCCCATCCCTCCGTACCTGGACGGATTCCTCGCGCCCTCAGCTCGTTCTCCATCTTCTCCCACCTAGGCTCCCAAAGGCGATACCCTCCTGGCCCCATAATATGATTGTACTCCTTCTTAGCCGCATTTTCCTTATTTTTTTCGATATTTCAAGGAACTGCTCCGATTTCTTTTGCTTCATAAATTCTGGCCAATCATGTTTCAGTTTCTCATATTGTCCTTTGAAATCCGGAGTCTTGTTCTCCTTGACAAATTCATGGGCTAGATTTTGCTTGAATTCCGGAATGCCGCGAACATCTTATGAAGAGCGAACTGTTTGACTAGCCTCCTCCTCTCCTTGTTTTCCTCAATCTTGTTACCCTCCTCATCGAATTTGTTGTATTCCGGAGGTAGAACGAAATGTTCCATAAGCTTCTTGAAGCAATCTTTTTTTGTTCTCTTATCGACAAAAGTGAAACCAACTCGTGCCTTCTTTGGCTCATTCCACTCCCGGACGGTGATCGAGACGTTGTCTCTAACAATGGCTCCGCATTGGTTGACAAACTTGGTGGCGTTCTTGCGGGGCTCCAGCGGCTCGCCGGTTGCACTCGTCGACAACCTCGATGGTGCATGTTTCTCCTTGTTTCATCGTCTTGGTTGCGCCACGCTTTGACGACGTACTCGATTGTTTCGACGATCCGGCCGAGGGCTAAAATAAGAAAGAGAGTCGCGCGCGTTAGTACACACATATTTATTCAAATCGCTTAGTTTGTATCACCGGAGGCTCAATGTATATATATACCTCGCGCGCGGAGGTGGTTGCTACTTCCATTTGAAGATCGTCGTTTATCGACGTTTCTTCGGCATCATCTTGCCGACAGCCGCCCTTCATCTTCACCGTCAAGGTTCGGATAAGAAGAGATATCATCTTCTTCTTGTCCGGTCGGCACATATATAATATCGCCGTTTATGATGCCGAACATATGGTCTTCGCCGTCCGGATCATAGTTGTCCATAATCGGGTCAGCTCTATCGTCCGCCATATGTCGGTCCCGAAAACATGTAGTAAAAACAAATTAATTTGGCGGTGGCAAAAGGAGAGAGGGCGGTGGCGGTGGCGAAAGGGGGGCGGCGGAGGCGGTGGCGAAAGGGGGGCGGCGGTGGAAAAAGGAGAGAGGGCGGTGGCGAAAGGGGGGCGACGGTGGCAAAAGGAGAGAGGGCCCAGGTCTTTAGTCGCGGTTGGCCAGGCGAAAGGGGGGCGGCGGTGGCGATGGCGCCGCCCCCTCGCCGCCCCCTCTGCATACACTCTCCTCTATTAACAAATTTATTTAGAACTATATTTTTAAGTTACATAGAACTATTTCAATTAAAAACAATTAAGTTTACAAAATTTTAAGTTACAATTTTGATTAACAAATTTGAAGTTAAATATTTTGTTAAGTTTAAATTTTTGTTAATATTATATATTCATTTTAAGTTATTTTTTTGCTAAGTTATTTTGTTAAGTTAAAAAAACAAAAAAAAAGAGAGATCGAGGCAGGGGCGCCGTGTATCAAAAAAACAAAACTAATTCAATTCAAAATGTTAAAATACAAATAATATATCAAAAAATTCAGAAAAATAAAACAATTTAATTCAAAATGTTAAAAATACAAATAGTATATCAAAAAATTCAGAAAAATAAACAAATTCAATTCAAAATGTTAAAAATACAAATAGCATATCAAAAAATTCAGAAAATAAAACTAATACAATTCAAAATGTTAAAAATACAAATAATATATCAAAAAATTCAGAAAAATAAAACTAATTCATTTCAAAATCATAAAATACAAATAATATATCAAAAAATTCAGAAAAATAAAACTAATTCAATTCAAAATGTTAAAAATACAAATAATATATCAAAAAAATCAGAAAAATAAAACAAATTCAATTCAAAATGTTAAAAATACAAATAGTATATCAAAAAATTCAGAAAAATAAAACAAATTCAATTCAAAATGTTAAAAAAATTCCCGCCATTTCTCTTCTTCCCGCCATTTCTTCCCTGTCTTCCCGCCTCTTTCTTCCCGCCACTTTCTTCCCGCCACTTTCTTCCCGCCACTTTCTTCCCGCCTCCTGTCTTCCCGCTCCCATTTTTCCCGCCATTTCTCACTACATATATGTAGCCCGGCTTGGCTAGCATTATCACATCTCTACAATCTCTCATCACTCTCTCATGGCTTCTACCGCACCCACTCTAACCTACCAGCGAGTGGAGGAGCTTTGCGCCTCGAACTACCCTTGCCCACCGGGCTACCGCGTCCCCGCCGGCCGGAGCCTAGCGCCGGCGGCGTGCCGGTCCCTCCCCTCCCTCAGGGTACTGCGCGCCGAGCGGCCATCACGAACCACTACTACCTCGACCTCACGCCGGAGCAGCGGATGAATCCCCGCTGGCATCCCGATAACCAGCATACTTGGGACGCCTTCTTCATCAATCGGCATGAGAGGGCGCTCGCCGAGTATGAGGAGGACGGTCTGCCTCCCGGGAACTTCCACGAGGCCGGCCGTCGGCTATGGTGGTACGGCCGGACTCCGCGAGCGTCATGGACTACATCACGGCCGGCGATATCCCCCGCCTGCGCTGGCCTCAGTTCGAGCCACGAGCGCCGGCCGACGACAGCGACGACAGCAGCGACGACGACGGTGGCAACTTAGAAGGCGACGACTACCAGTACAACGGCGGCGACTATGAAGACTACGAGTATGCATATTATACGCCTAGGCAGGAGTATGACTAAATCACTCCAAATTTCATGTATCATCAGTGCTATCTCGAATCAATCGAATCATTCGAAAATGGACACCAGTAACACATCACGGATAATATAATTCACATGATCCATTCAACAAAGTTTGGTACAATAAATTATTACACATCATTTCTTCCTTGTGTCCCTCGCTTGCTTACGATTGTGCCGTATCCATGGAGCATCCTCATCATTTAACTTAATGCTTGGGTCGGTGTTCACTTTGAAGGGCGAAATTTCAGCAAACATATTATAATCTTCGACATGTCCGTCTTGTCCTCCACTCCCACGATGTTTCTTTTCCCCGAAAGAACAATGTGGCGCTTTGGATCATCGCATGATGTACTCGATCGTTTTCTTATCTTTCCGTTTCCTCGGTTTGCTACTCATGTCCTTGACATAGAAAACCTGAGCGACATCTTTCGCTAGGACGAATGATTCGTCAAGGTAACCAAGATTGTTGAAATCCACCATTGTCATTCCGTATTGCTGGGTCCACCTTTACCCCACCTCCCGTTAGCTTGAACCATTTGCACCGGAACAAAGGGACCTTAAAGGAGGGTCCATAGTCAAGTTCCCATATCTCCTCTATGTAACCATAATATGTGACCTTTTGCCCATTCTCGGTTGCTGCATCAAAGCGGACACCACTGTTTTGGTTGGTGCTCTTTTTATCTTGGACGATCGTGTAAAATGTATTCCCATTTATCTCGTACCCTTGGAAAGTCGTTATAGTCGAAAATGGTGTCTTGGCCAACATGTACAGCTGATGTACAACATGATCGTCATTCATTAAATGTTTTCTCAACCAACTGCCGAAAGTCTCCATGTGGGCCTTCCTAATCCAGGATTCGAGCTTCCCCGGGTTGTCCGAGCGTAAAATATTCTTGTGTTTCTCAAAGTACGGAGCCACCAAGCTGGAATTGGTCGAACCGTGTGGTGTGCTTCGGTTAGAGAATGGCCGTCCATACATATCGTTGATTTCCTTCCGATCGTGCCTTTTCCACTTAGTCTCCCCTCGTGCCGCGATCGAGGAAGACCAATCGGCTTAAGGTCGGGAACAAAGTCAACACAAAACTCAATTACCTCCTCATTTCCATAGCCCTTGGCGATGCTTCCTTCTGGCCTAGCACGGTTATGAACATATTTCTTTAATATTCCCATGAACCTCTCGAAGGGGAACATATTGTGTAGAAATACAGGACCAAGAATGGAAATCTCATCGACTAGGTGAACCAGGAGGTGCGTCATAATATTGAAGAAGGATGGCGGGAACACCAACTTCGAAACCGACAAGACATTGGATCACATCGTTCCGTAACCGTGGTAGAACTTCGGATTGATTACCTTCGAGAGATTGCATTGAGGAATGCACATAGCTTCACAATGGCTACTCGAACATTTTCCGGCAGGAGCCCCTCAAAGCAATCGGAAGCAATTGCGTCAAAATCACGTGGCGGTCGTGAGACTTCGGGTTTTGGAACTTTTTCTCCGCCATGTTTATTATTCCCTTTATATTGGACGAGAATCCGGACGGGACCTTCATACTCGCTCGGGCATTCAAAAAAGATGACCTTCTCTTCTTTTGTCGTAGCGTCGCCGGCACGACCTTGAAACCATTCCGGATGCCGGTTATCGTGGTCTTTCAAACGTTGCTCGGTCCTCGCCGTGCTTCCTTTGTATCATTTGTCTTCCCATACACGCCAAGAAGCTTAGGAGGTTCACGCAAATATTCTTCGTAACGTGCATCACGTAGATTGCGTAGCGGACTTCTAGGACTTTCCAATATTCTAGCTCCCGAATCACGATTTGTTCTTCCACATGGCTGCATGCCCGTCAGCTCCCTTAGGAACCGATTGTCCGCCGAGACCCTTTCCAAAGATGACTTTCAAATCCTTGACCATATCAAATACCTCAAGCACCAAGTACGTTCCGCGAGCTTCGGCCGGTGATCCGCCTTGCCGTTGTAATGCTTGCCTTTCTTTCTTCATCGGATGAATTTTCGGAAGAAATCGACGATGCCCAAGGTACACGTTCTTCTTACAATTTGGCAAATGTACACTTTCGAGTCTCATGTAAGCAGTGCGTGCATGCATTGTATCCCTTATTTGAAAGTCCCGAAAGGTTACTAAGAGCAGGCCAATCGTTGATGGTTACGAAAAGCAACGCTCGTAGGTCAAATTCCTCTTCTTTGTGCTCATCCCACACACGGACACCAGAGTCTGCCCCACGAGCTGTAAAAGTTCATCAACTAATGGCCTTAGGTACACATCGATGTCGTTGCCGGGTTGCTTCGGACCTTGGATGAGCACCGGCATCATAATGAACTTCCGCTTCATGCACAACCAAGGAGGAAGGTTGTAGATGCATAGAGTCACGGGCCGTGTGCTATGGCTGGAGCTCGCTCGCCAAAAGGATTCATGCCATCTGTACTTAGACCAAATCTTATGTTCCTTGCGTCGAGCTGCAAAATCTTTGAACTCTCTGTCGATCTTTCTCCATTGCGTTCCATCTGCGGGGTGTCTCAACTCCCCGTCCGACTTACGGTCCTCTTTGTGCCATCGCAACAACTTGACATGCTCTTTGTTCCTGAACAGACGTTTCAACCGTGGTATTATAGGAGCATACCACATCACCTTGGCGGGAACCCTCTTCCTGTGTTTCTGGCCCTCAACATCGTCACCGTGGTCATCGCCTCGATCATATAACGCAATGCGAGTGCATACCGGGCATTCATTCAAATTCTCGTATTCACCGCGGTAGAGGATGCGGCCGTTGATGCATGCATGTATCTTCGGAACCTCTAAACATGGAGGGCGGACAACCTTCTTTGCTTCGTACGTACTCGGCGGGCAACTCGTTATTCTTTGGAAACATATTCTTCAACATTTTCAGCAAGTTTTCAAATGCCGAGTTAGCTACACCTGCTCGTGCCTTCCATTTCAGCAAATCCAGGTGTGCAGCCCAGCTTTTTCAGACCATCATCGCATCCGGGGTACAGCGCCTTTCTGTGATCCTCTAACATGCGATCCAAATTCTCCCTCTCCTTTTCAGTTTCGCAGCGTCTCCATGCATCAGCAATGGTCCGACCAAGATCATCAACGGGCTCATCACGTGCCTCTTCTTCACCTTCCCCTTCACCTTCCCCTTCACCTTCAGGCATCCTCCATGAAAGTATCACCGAAATGAGCAAGATAGCTTTCATCGATGAAATCATCCCCTTCTTCACCTTCTTCCATTATAACCCCTCTTTCTCCATGCTTGGTCCAACAATTATAGCTTGGCATGAAACCGTGCCGAAGCAGGTGCATGTGAACATCTCTTGAGGAAGAGTAACCCTTCTGATTCTTACAGTTAACACATGGACAGATAACAAAACCCCCCGCTTGTTCGCATTAGCCACTACGAGGAAATCTTTCAAACCCGTAGTGAACTCGCCGGAGAGTCGGTTACCGTACATCCATTGCCGATTCATCTGCATTATTATAATATAAAATATATAATTAACCATCATGCATTTGTTAAACTAATTAGCTACAAACAATATAAATTAAACAATGAACTACACACATGCATATTTTATCAATGACACATGAAAGGTTCAAGTTGCTAACCGCGATCGAGGAGGAAAAAATAAATAAGGAAGCTCAAGTGTGGCTCCAACACTTCATATCATGTTTGTTTCATGCTCTTGGGGCATTTTTATCAAACACTTTGTGTGCATAAGAGGAACCAAAAGCAAACCTACACCCCCTTGTGAAGCTTGTGAAGAGAAGTGGCACCAAATGGCTAAGTGCTGTGAGCTTAGGCCCTTTTATAGGGATGGGCCTTTAGTCCCGGTTGGCCTGGCCAACCACGACTAAAGGCCTTCGGGGACCTTTAGTCGCGGTTGGCCTGGCCAACCGCGACTAAACCCCCTCCCGCCCACCAGCTGGCCAGCGAGCGCACTGGGCCCAGCTCTTTAGTCGCGGTTCGCCACCCGAACCGACCCCATTAGTCGCGGTTCCTATATTTTGGCGACTAATGGGGCTGGACGGAAGGCCATTTTTCTACCAGTGTAATAAACATATATATAAGTAGAAAATAACCTGAGCTTAATTTATATATTTATTTATATTGATAGCTAATTTATAAAAGTAATTTGTTCACGATGAAATTAATATAAAATAACTTATTGTTTGCTAATAATATGTAGGACAACTAACTAATGAGAATTTTTATAACTTTGTGTTGAATTTCCTTTGTATCATTTTCTATACCTATTTAAGATACACATCACTCATCTAAAAAAAATGGTACATTATGAATACTCCAAGTCCCGATTGGTGCATTATTTTGTATACAAATATATATATTAAATTAAAATTAATCTTTACTATTAAACTTGGATCGGTGGTGGTCGTACGTTAATAAACCATCGTACGTCAAAAAAAATCGGCACACGCGTGGTACAAAACCGTAAGAACTCTGTCCCTCCAAATCTCCAATAACTCTGTCCCTCCAAATCTCCAATCGATCCCGAAAACCAAGGGAAAACCGGCTAACCATACACGCACGACTCCTCTTCGTTCCAGACAAAAAAAAAAAAGAAACAGCTGGTATACCTATCCACGACTCCTCCCCGCATAGAGCATCCCCACCATGAAAGGAAACCGGCAAGTACTCCCGGAGACCATGGAGCAACCCTAGCAGGCTAGCAGACATAGTCGGTGCCTTCTTCGCTTTCAACACGCGAGTCGATGTCGTCGGGTTTTAACTGCCGGTGACACATAGAGAAGAAACCCAGCTACCACCACGGAGCGCAACCTAAATTTCCAGTCCAAAATTAGCATTGAAGAGCTTGCTCCCACGCCCGTAATTGACCTTAGTGAGATCCAACACATCATGCACATGATCATCGGTCCGGATGTGCTGGAGATATTGGGCCGTCATGGACGTGGCGCCGTGGCGGTGCTGCCCAGCCGAGGATGAGGCCGCGACATGCACCGTACGTAGAGGTCGCGCCGCCACCGGAGCACCTCGGGGATCACCTGCGGGAGTGCGGGACAGCCTGCCGGAGTTTCTGGTGCAAACTGCAGAAATACACAAGAATCACGGCCTGCCGGAGTTCGCTAGGTAGAACGCCGTGATAAGTTTTCTTAAGTCGGGCCCTCCAATCTGCTGGGTTCAGTCCGATTCTGGTGCTCAACCGTCCGATGACATTGTCTTCTTAAGATTATTGACCTCCAAGGTTGAACGCCTTCTGACCAACGATGTATTCTTCCGGCAGTGGTGGGCACCTCTATTTTGGACAACTATGTGCAAGCCAACGACGTATTCTACCGGCAGTACTGCGACGCTGTTCTCGTCAGACATGGATCGGCAAGGGCATGGTGATGCTCACAAATCTTAACGTACTAATGCATGAGCTTAATTTATATATATTTTTATATTGGTAGCTAATTTATATATAGACTAGCACAATGCCCGCATGTTGCAGCGAAATTTTTCTTTTAGTAATATTGAAATTCATTCCATGCATCATCTCTCGGTATTGTGCGCTTTTCCTCTCAACGTGTACACTGTCTTGATACTAATATGTGGTTGATACACCATGACAACAGATAACACAAGATTTCATGGGGGCGTCCTTGACCAGGAGTAGCATGTATAGGATCAATCGCTTCAGCTTTATTTAGCACGGCCACATATCCTGGTCAATTTCCATGGCGTCAACCAACGGTGTAAATTCGGAAATCTTAAGCTATGTGCGCTTGGTACTCATCTATATTCATCGGCAAAGGCAACAGGTCTTGTGCAGCAGCCACAATGCCCATGGATTCACCAACCTCTGCACGTCAATCTTACATCTGTTGTCCATGTCTTGCGAAGGGGCTCGTGATTGTGTCGGCTGTCACGGACGTAGAGTGGAGACGCAGTATTTAATCAATCTTCTATCGCTTGATCTCTCCCAAGATCTGGATGTGATGAGAGCTCATCAAGGGGGGCCGGCCAGATATAGAAACATGACGATGTTCTTGTTAGGATCGAAGAGTGCAGAACTCGTCGAACATCAATTTCTCATATTTTTTCGATAAAGATCAATTTCTCATATGGTTAAGTAACCTCTAAAATCAGTTCAGTTGTTAATTCTATCGACTTTAAATCATCTAAATTAGTAGAAATCAAACATAGCAATGCATGACGGAACTAAATAACTGACCATCAATTGAGGAGATGAGCGGAAGCTTATATTTTTGATTGATCTTACATTCGAGTATACCTTATGGACTATTGGACTACATACCTCAATCTATTACAACTGCTGAACTACCGCAGGAGCAAAGACTGAATCAGAGGTGCGGAGTCATCAATTACCTTCCGTCCTATGGAGGCCGCTTCTTGTCGAAGAGTCTGAACATCGGCTAGCGCCGACTTGCTTGCCTCAACGTCCATGGACACGGGTGAACCCTCCGCTTGGAGGCCATCTAGTCTGGATAGATCAACGGGGCCTGGGCGCGTGTGTAAGCTGGCTTGCGCCCGGGGAGGGGATGAGAAGAACGAGTGATTGGGTCGGGCACGCCTTCGCTGGTGGCTGGTTTTCATGGTTTTCTCAGATTTTCGTGGAAGCCGAGACGAATCGCTGCCGATTTTTTTGACGTACCACGGCTTTTTAACATTCGGACACTCTGCGTTTCCGCTATACTATTGCGGAAAAATGCCCATGCGTTGTGGAGCCAGTGGTGACTATCCTTCTCCATGCATACCTAAGCACTGCTAATTTAAGTACACTCTAAACTGTCCCAGAATCCATAATATCTATACCTAATATTGAATTGTCAAGGATGTGACAATTTAATGATCTTGGTTCGAGCAGTTTGCACATGTCAATTTACGCCAAAGCAGACGCAATTTTAGTTGCTCGTGGCCAAGGAATTATCATCATACTTAATGTAGAAAATTATGGCCAGATTGGTGAGGTTCCATGCGAACGAATTCAGAAGGCGGTACCTAGCAACAAGCCAACGACAGACGGTAGCCTCCAACACATGGGAATCATACACAGCCTAGCAGGAAAGTAGAGCCGCGGGCAGTTGCATTACGTCTCATTCCTCGTGTGTAATTTCAGACTCTCATGCATTAGTACGTTAAGATTTGTGAGCATCACCATGCCCTTGCCGATCCATGTCTGACGAGAACAGCGTCGCAGTACTGCATATTGAATTGTCAAGGATGTGACAATTTAATGATCTTGGTTCGAGCAGTTTGCACATGTCAATTTACGCCAAAGCAGACGCAATTTTAGTTGCTCGTGGCCAAGGAATTATCATCATACTTAATGTAGAAAATTATGGCCAGATTGGTGAGGTTCCATGCGAACGAATTCAGAAGGCGGTACCTAGCAACAAGCCAACGACAGACGGTAGCCTCCAACACATGGGAATCATACACAGCCTAGCAGGAAAGTAGAGCCGCGGGCAGTTGCATTACGTCTCATTCCTCGTGTGTAATTTCAGACTCTCATGCATTAGTACGTTAAGATTTGTGAGCATCACCATGCCCTTGCCGATCCATGTCTGACGAGAACAGCGTCGCAGTACTGCCGGTAGAATACGTCGTTGGCTTGCACATAGTTGTCCAAAATAGAGGTGCCCACCACTGCCGGAAGAATACATCGTTGGTCAGAAGGCGTTCAACCTTGGAGGTCAATAATCTTAAGAAGACAATGTCATCGGACGGTTGAGCACCAGAATCGGACTGAACCCAGCAGATTGGAGGGCCCGACTTAAGAAAACTTATCACGGCGTTCTACCTAGCGAACTCCGGCAGGCCGTGATTCTTGTGTATTTCTGCAGTTTGCACCAGAAACTCCGGCAGGCTGTCCCGCACTCCCGCAGGTGATCCCCGAGGTGCTCCGGTGGCGGCGCGACCTCTACGTACGGTGCATGTCGCGGCCTCATCCTCGGCTGGGCAGCACCGCCACGGCGCCACGTCCATGACGGCCCAATATCTCCAGCACATCCGGACCGATGATCATGTGCATGATGTGTTGGATCTCACTAAGGTCAATTACGGGCGTGGGAGCAAGCTCTTCAATGCTAATTTTGGACTGGAAATTTAGGTTGCGCTCCGTGGTGGTAGCTGGGTTTCTTCTCCATGTGTCACCGGCAGTTAAAACCCGACGACATCGACTCGCGTGTTGAAAGCGAAGAAGGCACCGACTATGTCTGCTAGCCTGCTAGGGTTGCTCCATGGTCTCCGGGAGTACTTGCCGGTTTCCTTTCATGGTGGGGATGCTCTATGCGGGGAGGAGTCGTGGATAGGTATACCAGCTGTTTCTTTTTTTTTTTTTTGTCTGGAACGAAGAGGAGTCGTGCGTGTATGGTTAGCCGGTTTTCCCTTGGTTTTCGGAATCGATTGGAGATTTGGAGGGACAGAGTTATTGGAGATTTGGAGGGACAGAGTTCTTACGGTTTTGTGCCACGCGTGTGCCGATTTTTTTTTGACGTACGATGGTTTATTAACGTACGACCACCACCGATCCACGTTTAATAGTAAAGATAATCAAAATTTTAGAAAATTTAGAAACCATTCCACGGCAGAACGTTTCATCATCAGATTGGAATGTTTCGGTCTGAGTAGAGATTCACCTAAATAAATTGATCCGTTAAGGTCATTCCGATATAGTTGCAGGAAGTCCCCAACTCTTGGATACGGCAGAATATTTTAGAAAAGATATTTTTGAAACATCTGTGTCCATTTGCTTGGTTATCGCGACCATATTTTGTATAATCAACCATCAATACATATAGGTATACAGCATATCCGACTTCATATAGATATATATATATATATATATATTCATTAGTTTATACATGAGATCGTACCATAGATTTTCCATCACGTATAAGCTAGCTAGTTTTTTTATGTGTCAAGCTAGCATATATTGTATGGATTTTCCTAACCGACGCAGATAGCACGATTAAACCTAGCGTAAAATAGTGGAGACAAAATAAAAATATGTTTCACTAATCTAGTACGATGATTTAAAGATGCGTACAAGCGTGGGTCCATAGGGAGACAAAACAAAGAAGAGCTGAACCGGAAGAGACCGGGGAAACCAAAACCGTGTCGCTCAAAATAGGAGGTGTGGTTGTAGATGATTATTGATTTTCGTAGTTATTTTTTTTGTAGTTTTCTCAGATATTTTTTTCTGTTGCCACGGAGTGGAGCTGATGCCATACATGATTCATGAAAAGTTTATTTTTCTTGTGTCCGTGTCGTGAATCTCTGAATTTGAGTTCGGAAAGTACTAAAGTTGTGTTCATAGCATTTAGAATAATTTTGGAAATTTTGATTTGAAGTTTTTTTTACTAATCCAAATCTTATATGAGAAACCCAAATGACCAAAAAGTTTGTAGATGCAGCTGGTCACGTCCATAGGTGCGATGGGAATTCTTGTATTAGTTACATGTAGCAGGGTAGGTCTGGCCGTGTCGCATGTGGAAATCAATTCAAAATCGATTCGTACAAACCGATCAGCCGTGTATGGTATAGACTCTCTTTTTTTTTCTTTCTAAAGACGATTCGTACAAACCGATCAGCCGTGTATAATATAGACTCTTATTCCTAAAGATCGTGTGTATCCTCCGAACGTGCCACAAATTTAGTTTTGTACACGTACAATATTGTACGTAACACTTTTTAGTATTTAATCTTAGATGTTGAGATTAATATCATCGGTTTCAATTTTTTAAGCATATGTGGATTAACCTGGTGCCTCGAAAAACACCCTTATTTTGCTTTTAGTATATAACTAGCAAGGTGGCCCTCGCAAATGCGTGGACATCACTGTTGTGTTTGTGCGAAAAACAAATCTATATGGTATATGTATCATCTTTAATGTGTAATGATTTTCTGAATAGAATAGAAAGTAAAAAAAATTTGCACAAAGAGAGGGGTCAAAAAACCCTGCTGGAGCTTCATTAACAGAATAGCAGGTACAAATTGCAGAGAGGCCTTTGAAGAGAAGGCCACTCTATTTACATAAAACACCCTAATAAAAAGAAGGAAAAAAAACCAATCGAGTACAGGGGTGTCTCCGCCACCAGTCGTCGGCGGTCTCCAGGCTTTTCTGCCGAAATCAGAGAGCAGCGAGCTCGAAGACTCTCTTCCGACGAAGCAATCCTGCCGCCAGCCACCTCCAGGAATCTGGGGACGCACCACTTGGCTTCCTTGAAGCTTCGAGCTCCGACGAAGGATCCAGGAACCTGCCTCCGCAATGGAGGTAGAAGAAGGGCCGCCCAATCGGCCGAAGATCACGGCAGCGGGCAAAGTAATTTTTTATGATACAATTAATAGAAAATAATTTATTTTTTATTGATAGGTAGGAGAACTAAATAATGAGAAATTTTATTGCTTTGTGTGGAATTTTCTTCATCTCATTTGCTATACCCGTTTAAACTACATGACACACTTCTTAAAATATGGTATAATCTAAATATGAAAGGACCCACTCGGGGCATTGTTTTATATACGAATACGTATCTTAAATTAAAAGTAATAAACGCAAATAGAAGTACAAAATAACCTAAGCTTAATTTATATTTCTTTATATTAATAGTCAATTTAAATACCTATGATTGAATTTTTAGAAAATTTAGAATCCCATCCAAGGTAGAACTCTTCATCGGAAAATCGAAATGTTTCGGTCCGAGTCGAGATTCACCTACAAAAAAATGATCTTTTAAGGTCATTTGGGTATAGAAGCAGTAAGTCCCCAACTCTAGGATATGGAAAAATATCTTAGAATTTTTTTTTTGAAAGATTAGTGTCCCTTTGTATGTTTTGTACTAAACTAAAAAAATGTGTTTTATCGCGGCAATATCAGTGTACACAACTTTATATAGATACACTCATTAATATATACTTCAGATCGTACCATATATCTTCAATCACGTTCATGCAAGCTAGCTATTTTATGGGCGAAGCTAGCGTCAGGAATTTTTTTGTTTCACGGGTGCAAGTAGCATGGTAGAATCTAACGTAAAAAAGGCGGAGACAAAATTTGTTCCACTAATCTAGGCCGATATTTCAAAAATATGCTCAAAATAGGAAATGGCGTAGCAGATAATTATTATTTTTCTAAGTTTCTTTTTGTAGATTGCAAGATATTTTTTTTCGTGGAGTGGAGCTGGCATACAGGAAAAGTGTATACTGTATTTTTTTTGTTTCCCTGTCGTGGATCTGGTGTGGTAATTTGAGTTAGGATTTGGAAAGTGCGGGGAGCTGCCTACGTTAGGTTAGATGGAAATTTGGATTCGAAATCTGTTGGGGTTACGTGTTGGATGTGTGATTTCCTTTCCTTATCTGATCAGCAAAACGCAAGCAACCAATTTTGGTACATACACCTGGACTCATCCCTACACGACAAAAAATTCTTTTTTATTACATGTAGCCAGGTAGGTCCGTTCGTACATGGCCTGAAACCGGTTCAGTTGTTTTTCTAAAATTTGCCAGAAACCTATCGGCCGGGTACTCGGGTATCGCGTGCTCTTGTTATTCCTAGATAAATAACGCGTGTGTATCCATCTATTCTTACGTGCCATAAAATTACTTTTGTACACGTGCAATATTATACGTAACACTTTTCGTTTTTTAATCTCAGACGTTGAGATTAATATCATTGGCTTATATTTTTTAAGCATATGTGGATTAACTTAGTGCCTCGAAAAATACCCTTATTTTACTTTTAGTATATTAGTATATAATAGATAGATTGTCCAACTGTAATTTGTTCACCCTACATCTGTTTATCTTATGGGAGAGACACCACTAGTGAACTGTGGACCCCGATCCTATTCTTTACATCTGAAATAGAATCTACTGCAATTGTTCTTTACTGTTCTTCGCAAACAATCATCATCTTCCACATAATACGTTTAATCTTTTGTTTACAGCAAGCCGGTGAGATTGACAACCTCACTGTTACGTTGGGGCAAAGTACTGTGATTGTGTTGTGCAGGTTCCACGTTGGCGCCGGAATCCTTGGTGTTGCGCTGCACTACACTCTGCCGCCATCAACCTTCAACGTGCTTCTTGACTCCTACTGGTTCGATAAACCTTGGTTTCTTACTGAGGGAAAACTTGCTGCTGTGCGCATCACACCTCCTCTTGGGGTTCCCAACGGACGTGTCATCTACGCGCATCAAGACTGTTTTCTGGCGCCGTTGCCGGGGAACTGAAGAAAAGTTACACCACAAAGATTTCTAACTCCCATGTCAACTACACGCCAGCAACTGTTTTCTGGCGCCGTTGCCGGGGAGATCAAGACACGCTGCAAGGGGAGTCTCCCACATCCAATCTCTTTACTTTGTTTTTGTCTTGCTTTCTTTTACTTTATTTACTGCTTTGTTTGCTCTCTATATCAAAAACACAAAAAAATTAGTTGCTAGTTTTACTTTATTTACTGTCTTGTTCTCTATATCAAAAACACACAAAAAAATTAGTTACTTGCATCTTTACTTCTGTTATCATGTCTAGCTCTGTACCTGTTACTTCTTCACCTGAGGAATTAGTCTTCACTTTTAAACAAGGGGATGAGGAGAGTTTTAAAGATGCTTGGTCTAGAATTTTTGATTTTTATCATAAAGCTGAACCTCAAATGACTCTAAGTTTGCTCCTTAGTAACTTTTATTTTGGGCTTATGATTCGCTATAGATATGCCTTGGATGCTGTAGTGGGAGGAGATTTCCTTCATTGCGATGGGGATCAAGCTTTTAATGCCATAAAAAAATTGGTTGCATCACATAGTTCAGCTAATAACTTTGATTCAGCTCTTATTAGCATTTATAATAGATTGAACACTCTTGAGACAAGTGCATCTTGCTTGGAAAAAAATTATAGTTATGTTCGTAACCGTCTTGATCAAGTTTTGGTGAACTCTGAACCTTCAATATGGGACCCTACTATTAAAATTGTTATAGGTGGTGAAACTTTTCATGCCAATTGTGATATTATGTCTGAATTTTGCCTTATGCCTAAGAGTATTTATGAATCCTTGACACTTTGGGGACTCGTTGAAGGGGGAGAAGGAATAAATCTTATTGATAACTCTGTTATAATTCCTAAGGGAATAGCCGAGGGTGTGCATACAACCATTCTTGGAAGAACAGTATCCACTGATTATATTGTTATTGAATGTGTAGGAACAGGACAAATCACACTCGGA
Source organism: Lolium rigidum (assembly GCF_022539505.1). Taxonomy (NCBI): domain Eukaryota; kingdom Viridiplantae; phylum Streptophyta; class Magnoliopsida; order Poales; family Poaceae; genus Lolium; species Lolium rigidum. The sequence continues at coordinate 170,406,152 of NC_061514.1, forward strand.
AGATCCCTGCTGAAACTATTGGGAGCAGTCATAGATGTGGGAGAAGGCACCCTAAAATTCACCTCTACACCGGGAGGTAGACATGTATTCCCTAAATCAAAGAGTAAGAAAAAGAATAAGAAAGGTAGGCATAAAGCCCGAGGTAATGTTGATGCTTCGTCTCTTGATAATACTTGATACACACTTTCTGCGCCTAGCTGAAAGGCGTTAAAGAAAAGCGCTTATGGGAGACAACCCATTATTTTACTTCTGCACTTTATTTTATATTTGAGTCTTGGAAGTTGTTATTACTGTAGCAACCTCTCCTTATCTTCATTTTATTGCATTGTTGTGCCAAGTAAAGTCTTTGATAGTAAAGCCAATACTAGATTTGGATTGCTGCGCAGGAACAGATTTCTTGCTGTCACGAATTTGAGCAGTAGTCCCTGTAGAAAATTTAAAAAAATCTGCCAATTTACGTGCGTGATCCTCAGATATGTACGCAACTTCATTCAGTTTGGGCATTTTCATCTGAGCAAGTCTGGTGCCTCTTAAAAATTCGTCTTTACGGACAGTTCTGTTTTGACAGATTCTGCCTTTTATTTCGCATTGCCTGTTTTGTTATGTTTGATGGATTTCTTTGTTCCATTAACTTTCAGTAGCTTTGAGCAATGTCCAGAAGTGTCAAGAATGATTATGTCACCTCTGAATATATGAATTATGCACTCGACCCTCTAATGAGTTTGTTTTGAGTTTGGTGTGGAGGAAGTTTTCAAGGGTCAAGAGAGGAGGATGATACAATATGATCAAGAAGAGTGAAAAGTCAAGCTTGGGGATGCCCCGTGGTTCATCCCTGCATATTTTAAGAAGACTCAAGCGTCTAAGCTTGGGGATACCCAAGGCATCCCTTCTTCATCGACAACTTATCAGGTTCCTCTAGTGAAACTATATTTTTATTCCTTCACATCTTATGTGCTTCACTTGGAGCGTCTGTTTGTTTTTGTTTTTGTTTGAATAAAATCGGATCCTAGCATTCTTTGTTTGGGAGAGAGACACGCTCCGCTGTTTCGTATGAACAAATATGTTCTTAGCTTTATCTTTAATGTTCATTGTGAAATTTGAACTACTTCATTCATTGCTATATAGTTGGAAACGGAAAATGCCGCATGTGGTAAATGGTATAATGTCTTGAATAATTTGATATCTGGCAATTGTTGTGCTCATATAGATCTTGTTTAAGCTCTTGCATCATGTACCTTGTACCCATTAATGAATAACTACATAGAGCTTGTTAAAATTTGGTTTGCATGATTGATCTCTAGAGTCTAGATATTTTCTCGGTTAAGGTGTTTGAACAACAAGGAGACAATGTAAAGTCTTATAATAGTTACAATATGTTCATATGTGAGCTTTGCTGCACCTTTTATACTTGAGTTTGCTTCAAACAACCTTGCTAGCCTAGCCTTGTATTGAGAGGAATTCTTCTCGTGCATCCAAATCCTTGAGCCAATAACCATGCCATTTGTGTCCACCATACCTACCTACCACATGGTATTTCTCCGCCATTCCAAAGTAAATTAATTGAGTTCTACCTTTACAATTCTATTCTTTGTCTTTGCAATATATAGCTCATGGGAAAAATAGCCTTAAAAACTATTGTGGTGAAGAATATGTACTTATGTGTCTTATTTCTTAATAAGTTGCTTGTTGTGCGGTAACCATGTTTCTGGGGACGCCATCAACTTTTACCTTTGTTGAATATCATGTGAGTTGCTATGCATGTTCGTCTTGTCTGAAATAAGGGCGATTTTCATGATCATATGGTTTGAGTATGCATATTGTTAGAGAAGAACATTGGGCCGCTAACTAAAGCCATGATCCATGGTGGAAGTTTCAGTTTGGACAATTAATCCTCAATCTCTTATGAGAATATTAATTGTTGTTGAATGCTTATGCATTAAAGAGGAGTCCATTATCTGTTGTCTATGTTGTCCCAGTATGGATGTCTAAGTTGAGAATAATCAAAAGCGAGAAATCCAATGCGAGCTTTCTCCTTAGACCTTTGTACAGGCAGCATAGAGGTACCCCTTTGTGACACTTGGTTGAAACATATGCTATGCAATGATAATCCATGTTAATCCAAACTAATTAGGACAAGGTGCGAGCACTATTGGTATACTATGCATGAGGCTTGCAACTTATAGGATATCTTATACATAACACATATGCTTTATTACTACCGTTGACAAAATTGTTTCTTGTTTTCAAAATGAAAAGCTCTAGCACAAATATAGTAATCAATGCTTCCTCTGCGAAGGGCCTATCTTCTACTTTATTGTTGAGTCAGTTTGCCTATTCTTTCTATCCCAGAAGCAAACACTTGTATCAACTGTGTGCATTGATTCTTACATGTTTACCTATTGCACTTGTTATATTGCTTTGTGTTGACAGTTATCCATGAGGTACATATGTTGAAGTTGAGAGCAACCGCTGAAACTTATATCTTCCTTTGTGTTGCTTCAATGCCTTTACTTCGAATTTATTGCTTTATGAGTAACTCTTATGCAAGTCTTATTGATGCTTGTCTTGAAAGTATTATTCATGAAAAGTCTTTGCTATATGATTCATTAGTTTACTCATTATCTTCATCATTGCTTCGAATCGCTGCATTCATCTCATATGCTTTACAATAGTATGATCAAGATTATGATAGCATGTCACTTCAGAAATTATCTTTGTTATCGTTTACCTACTCGAGGGCGAGTAGGAACTAAGCTTGGGGATGCTTGATACGTCTCAAACGTATCTATAATTTCTTATGTTACATGCTACTTTTATGATGATACTCACATGTTTTATACACATTATATGTCATTATTATGCATTTTCCGGCACTAACCTATTGACGAGATGCCGAAGAGCCAGCTTGTCGTTTTCTGCTGTTTTTGGTTTCAGAAATCCTAGTAAGGAAATATTCTCGGAATTGGACGAAATCAACGCCCAGGGGCCTATTTTTACACGAAGCTTCCAAAAGACCGAAGGAGTCACGAAGTGGGGCCACGGGGCGCCGTCACACTAGGGCGGGGCGGCCTAAGGGGGGCCCGCGCGGCCCTAGCGTGTGGGGCCCCCGTGACGCCTCCTGACCTGCCCTTCCGGCTACTTAAAGTCTTCGTCGCGAAACCCCAGTACCGAGAGCCATGATACGGAAAACCTTCCAGAGACGCCGCCGCCGCCAATCCCATCTCGGGGGATTCAGGAGATCGCCTCCGGCACCTCGCCGAGAGGGGAATCATCTCCCGGAGGTCTCTTCATCGCCATGATCGCCTCCGGATCGATGTGTGAGTAGTCCACCCCTGGACTATGGGTCCATAGCAGTAGCTAGATGGTTGTCTTCTCCTCATTGTGCTATCATGTTAGATCTTGTGAGCTGCCTATCATGTTCAAGATCATCTATCTGTAATTCTTCATGTTGTGTTTGTTGGGATCCGATGAATATTTAATACTATGTCAAGTTGATTATCAATCTATCATATATGTTATTTATGTTCTTGCATGCTCTCCGTTGCTAGTAGAGGCTCTGGCCAAGTTGATACTTGTGACTCCAAGAGGGAGTATTTATGCTCGATAGTGGGTTCATGCCTCCATTAAATCTGGGACAAGTGACGTAAAGTTCTAAGGTTGTGGATGTGCTATTGCCACTAGGGATAAAACATCGATGCTTTGTCTAAGTATATTTGTGTTGATTACATTACGCACCATACTTAATGCAATTGTCTGTTGTTTGCAACTTAATACTGGAAGGAGTTCGGATGATAACCTGAAAGTGGACTTTTTAGGCATAGATGCATGCTGGATAGCGGTCTATGTACTTTGTCGTAATGCCCTGATTGAATCTCATAGTACTCATCATGATATATGTATGTGCATTGTTAGGCCTTCTTTATTTGTCAATTGCCCAACTGTAATTTGTTCACCCAACATCTGTTCATCTTATGGGAGAGACACCACTAGTGAACCGTGGACCCCGGTCCTATTCTTTACATCTGAAATAGAATCTACTGCAATTGTTCTTTACTGTTCTTCGCAAACAATCATCATCTTCCACACAATACGTTTAATCCTTCGTTTACAGCAAGTCGGTGAGATTGAGAACCTCACTGTTAATGGCAGTTGCGAACCGCGACCAAAGGCCCTTTTTCCACCAGTGTTAATTTCAATTTAGTATATATATTTGTAAACAAAATAATGCACCAATCGGGACTTGGAGTATTTATAATGTACCTTTTTTTTAGATGAGTGTCGTGTATCTTAATAGGTATTGAAATGGATACAAAGGAAATTCAACACAAAGTAATAAAATTCTCATTAGTTAGTTGTCCTACATATTATTAGGAAACAATTTGTTATTTTATATTAATTTCCTCATGAAAATATTACTTTTCTATTCTATTAAAAAATCATTACACATTAAAGATGATACATATAACATACAAATTTATTTTTAACACAAACACTACAATGATGCCCTCGCATTTGCGAGGGCCACCCTGCTAGTTGACAAATAAAGAAGGCATAACAATGCACATACATATATCATGATGAGTACTATGAGATTCAATCAGGGCATTACGACAAAGTACATAGACCGCTATCCAAAGCATGCATCTATGCCTAAAAAGTCCACTTTCAGGTTATCATCCGAACCCCTTCCAGCATTAAGTTGCAAACAACGGACAATTGCATTAAGTATGGTGCGTAATGTAATCAACACAAATATTCTTAGACAAAGCATCGATGTTTTATCCCTAGTGGCAACAAGACATCCACAACCTTAGAACTTTCCGTCACTCGTCCTGCATTTAATGGAGGCATGAACCCACTATCGGGCATAAATACTCCCTCTTGGAGTCACAAGTATCAACTTGGCCATGAGCCTCTACTAGCAACGGAGAGCATGCAAGAACATAAATAACATATATGATAGATTGATAATCAGCTTGACATAGTATTCAATATTCATCGGATCCCAACAAACACAACATGAAGAATTACAGATAGATGATCTTGATCATGATAGGCAGCTCACAAGATCTAACATGATAGCACAATGAGGAGAAGACAACCATCTAGCTATCGCTATGGACCCATAGTCCAGGGGTGGACTACTCACACATCGATCCGGAGGCGATCATGGCGATGAAGAGACCTCCGGGAGATGATTCTCCTCTCCGGCAGGGTGCCGGAGGCGATCTCCTCGAATCCCCCGAGATGGGATTGGCGGCGGCGGCATCTCCGGGAAGGTTTTCCGTATCGTGGCTCTCGGATCGGGGGTTTCGCGACGAAGGCTTTAAGTTGGCGGAAGGGCAGGTCAAGGGGCGTCACGAGGGGCCCACACAGTAGGCCGGCGCGGCCAGGGCTTGATCCGCGCCGCCCTATTGTGTGGCCACCTCGTGGCCCCACTTCGTTTCCTCTTCGGACTTCTGGAAGCTTCGTGTAAAAATAGGACCCTGGGCGTTGATTTCGTCCAATTCCGAGAATATTTCCTTACTAGGATTTCTGAAACCAAAAACAGCAGAAAACGAAGAATCGGCTCTTCGGCATCTCGTCAATAGGTTAGTGCCGGAAAATGCATAATAATGACATATAATGTGTATAAAACATGTGAGTATCATCATAAAAGTAGCATGGAACATAAGAAATTATAGATACGTTTGAGACGTATCAGGTACTACCGCTCTGAGTTTGAATTCCCCCAGATCTGGTCCACGTGGACGCAGAGCGGTACTACCGCTCGCGGTACCGCTCGAGGTACCGCAACAGGGTCCAAACCTTACTGGACTCGAAGCGGTACTCGGAGCGGTACCGCCGTAACTAGTTTACTGTACTCGACCGGTACCAAGGGCGGTACTATCGCTCCCGGTACCGCGAGGTACCGCAACTCGTATTGTGGGACAATTTCAGCGCAGAACTCGGAGCGGTACCGTGGGGCGGTACCTATAGAGGTAGCGGTACTACCGCCATGTGTACCGGTAGTACCGGCCTCGGCTAAAACTGGTTTTCTCCCTTTTTCTCTCCAGCCATGTCACCTCGCGATACACACACAAAACCAGAAAACCTATCAACTACGCTTCATTCTTCCGATCTTGACGTGTCCGAGCCGAGGTCACCGTGCACTTGCAAATCTAACAATGATACTCACGGCACACAGTGAGATTACTCAAGTGTTGTCATCAAACACACAAAACTTGGGGTTTAAACTTTGCTCTTACAATCTCCCCCTTTTGGTGTTTGATGACAACACAAGACTTTACAATAACATATGATATTATGATGAGATACTTAGATTTGCAAAAACTCGACGGAGCTCCCCCTACACATGTGCATATCATGAATATGTATTTGAATACAAATACACATGTTCTAGAGACATCACTCCCCCTAGTTTCCAAGCACATATGCAACATGGATAAATGACATGTTCAAGTAGCATATGCACAATATGGAGGCAACATAAGATCATGCAAGGAGATTTGGGTGAAGTTACCATACCATAGCCTTGAGAATACCCAAACTCACCATAATATGCCTCCAAAGGGTTGTTGATGTAGACACACGAAAAGATAAGCAACTAGAACCAAAAGGCTACAAACAACAAAGGTCCCCATCCACATAGGAACTTCTCCCCCTTTGGCATCGGAACACCAAAAAGGAGGGTAAAGAAACTAGAGGGGTGGAGAAAAAGAACATACAACCAAGCTTGCAAAAACCAAAAAGGAAAACAAGCTTGAATGAGGTTCTCCAAAAACACGAAGAAAAAGAAAGAAGAAGAAGGACAAAAAGAAGGTCACAAAGAAACACAAAGAACCGAAAAACCCTCAAAGAAGATGTATCTAGGACTCACAGACTACAACTCAACATGAAGCTCATAAGTCACTCAATTGACAAATAGCATATGTTTTGGATTTCTTTATGCATTATGGGGGAGGGATAGCTCAATAGATTTAAACCGCACTCCCCCTATGTTCATGCGTGCCTTTCAACTAGATATAAAGGTTAGGAGTGGTATGTGCGCACGACGGTCAAGCAAAGTTCGATGGATCAATGATATTTAGCTCATGCCTCAACTCAATGAAACGCTTCTCATCCAAGGGCTTTGTGAAGATGTCCGCCAATTGCTCCTTGGTGCCAATGTAGGATAGTACAATATCTCCGCGAGCAATGTGATCCCGGATGAAGTGATTCCGTATCTCAATGTGCTTCATCTTGCCATGAAGAACCGGATTGTAGGCGATCTTGATTGCGCTCTCATTGTCACACAAAAGAGGCACCTTGCTATACTCGAGTTCATAATCCCGCAAGGTTTGCCTCATCCACAAGATTTGAGCACAACTACTCGCCGCGACAATATATTCGGCTTCCGCGGTGGAGACGGAGACACAATTTTGCTTCTTCGAGGACCAACACACCAAGGATCTTCCAAGAAAGTGACAAGCTCCGGATGTAGACTTCCTATAAACCTTGTCGCCCGCCCAATCGGAGTCGGTGAAGCCAACCAAAGCAAAGTCCGTGTCCCTTGGGTACCATAGTCCGAAGTGTGGGGTATCAACTAAATATCGAAAGATCCTTTTGATCGCCATGATACGTCCCAAACGTATCTAAAATTTCTTATGTTCCATGCTACTTTTATGATGATACTCACATGTTTTATACACATTATATGTCATTATTATGCATTTTCCGGCACTAACCTATTGACGAGATGCCGAAGAGCCAGTTGTCGTTTTCTGCTGTTTTTGGTTTCAGAAATCCTAGTAAGGAAATATTCTCGGAATTGGACGAAATCAACGCCCATGGGCTTATTTTTCCACGAAGCTTCCAGAAGACCGGAGGAGATACGAAGTGGGGCCACGGGGCGCCGCCACAATAGGGCGGCGCGGCCTAGAGGGGGCCCGCGCGGCCCTAGCGTGTGGGGCCCCCGTGACGCCTCCCCGACCTCGCCCTTCCGCCTACTTAAAGCCTTCGTCGCGAAACCCCCGCACCGAGAGCCACGATACGGAAAACCTTCCAGAGACGCCGCCGCCGCCAATCCCATCTCGGGGGATTCAGGAGATCGCTCCCGGCACCCTCGCCGGAGAGGGGAATCATCTCCCGCAGGTCTCTTCATCGCCATGATCGCCTCCGGATCGATGTGTGAGTAGTCCACCCCTTGGACTATGGGTCCATAGCAGTAGCTAGATGGTTGTCTTCTCCTCATTGTGCTATCATTTTAGATCTTGTGAGCTGCCTATCATGATCAAGATCATCTATTTGTAATGCTACATGTTGTGTTTGTTGGGATCCGATGAATATTGAATACTATGTCAAGTTGATTATCAATCTATCATATATGTTTTTTATGTTCTTGCATGCTCTCCGTTGCTAGTAGAGGCTCCGGCCAAGTTGATACTTGTGACTCCAAGAGGGAGTATTTATGCTCGATAGTGGGTTCATGCCTCCATTAAATCTGGGACAATGATGTAAAGTTCTAAGGTTGTGGATGTGCATGTTGCCACTAGGAATAAAACATCGATGTTTTGTCTAAGGATATTTGTGTTGATTACATTACGCACCATACTTAATGCAATTGTCTCGTTGTTTGCAACTTAATATCGGAGGGGGTTCTGGATGATATCCCGAAGGTGGACTTTTAGGCATAGATGCATGCTCGGTAGCGGTCTATGTACTTTGTTGTAATGCCCCGATTAAATCTCATAGTACTCATCATGATATATGTATGTGCATTGTTAGGCCTTCTTTATTTGTCAATTGCCCAACCGTAATTTGTTCACCCAACATCCGTTCATCTTATGGGAGAGACACCACTAGTGAACCGTGGACCCCGGTCCTATTCTTTACATCTGAAATAGAATCTACTGCAATTGTTCTTTACTGTTCTTCGCAAACAATCATCATCTTCCACACAATACGTTTAATCCTTCGTTTACAGCAAGTCGGTGAGATTGAGAACCTCACTGTTACGTTGGGGCAAAGTACTGTGATTGTGTTGTGCAGGTTCCACGTTGGCGCCGGAATCCCTGGTGTTGCGCCGCACTACACTCCGCCGCCATCAACCTTCAACGTGCTTCTTGACTCCTACTGGTTCGATAAACCTTGGTTTCTTACTGGGGGAAAACTTGCTGCTGTGCGCATCACACCTTCCTCTTGGGGTTCCCAGCGGACGTGTCATCTACGCGCATCAGTACCGCTTACCCAAAGCGGTAGTACCGCTTAGGCGAAAACTGGGCATTATGGTTGGATTTGGAGGAGCCTATTTAAGGGCTCCTTCTTCCCCAACACGATTTTATCTCTCCTCTCTGTCTCTCCTCCATTGTTGCTGAGCTTAATCCTTGAGGATCTCCCCAACCATCCAACCAATCTTGCCCAAATTTTGAAGAGTGGTGGAGGAGACCCCGATCTATAGTTCTACCAAGAGAGATTTCACCAATACTTGCTATTCCTTAGTGGATCTTGGTGTTAGGGTTCCTATTGTGGGACATTGGAGGAAGTGCATCCATGGAGGCTAGCTTGGGTTGTTGGGAGCCTCCTTGTGGTGTGGAGCTCGCCCCAACCTTGTGAAGGAATCACCGCCTCGACCGGTGCCTTAGTGGAGAAGGGGGAGCACCTTCGTCGAGCTCTCTCGAGGAAGAAGGTGAGGCCTTCCTTCGTGGTGTGGCCGTCTAGTCTCTTGTGTGAGACTAGCACCTCCTCAACGCAGTACGTACTTCCTATTGTGGAAGGAACTCGCGGGAAACAAACCTCGCCTCGTCTCCGCGCCCCGGTTGTCCCGCTCCTTACTCTTACTATCTTGTTGATTCCTTTGCTTGTTGCACTTGTCCTAAGATCATTGTAGGATCACCGCTATCGCTAAAGTTATCACCTTTACCTTCCGTTGCACTAAAAATTGAAAAAGACTAAAACTTGCCATAGCGCCATTCACCCCCCTCTTGTTCGCTACGATCCATTCAACACACACATTATTAGAGGCACCCGCGCCTTTGCGCATAAAGTGCATGTGTATATATATAAGTGTGTTTCTTGGCCACCAACGATATATAGATCTAGAGAGAGATTGAAATATATTTAGGGTTTATGGTTTAGGGTTTAGGGTTTAGGGTCTAGGGTTAGGGTTTAGGGTTTAGGGTTTGGGGAGTAGTGTTTAGGGTTTAGGGTCTAGGGTTTAGGGTTTAGTGTTTAGGGTGTTTAGGGTGTATGTTTAGGGTATAATTAGGGATTAGGGATTAGGGTTTAAGGTTTAGGGATCATCGATCGAGTGCACACACACATTATTAGAGGCACCCGCGCCTTTGCGCATAAAGTGCATGCGTATATATATAAGTGTGTTTCTTGGCCACCAACGATATATAGATCGAGAGAGAGAGAGAGAGATTTAAATATATATATATCCCCAAGAATATGTTCAAATATATATTGAAATATATGCACGAATGATATGCAAGGTATGCCATGCGCGCATGCACACTAATTATATATATATATATATATATATTATGAGACAACTTAATCAAATGTGTTTTCATTCGAGATCGAGAACTTCTCAAAATTCAAGTTAATTAATTTATCAGCGCTAATTAGTTGGTCGCCTGCTTGATGCGCAATTAAGTGTCGTTGGCCCAGATATGTAGGGTTTAATTAGGGTTAGGGTTAGTGTTAATTAGGGTATAGGGTCTAGGGTTTAGGGTTTAGTGTTTAGGGTTTAGGGTTTAGTGTTTAGTGTTTAGGGTTTAGGGTTTAGTGTTTAGGGTGTTTAGGGATTAGGGATTAGGGTTTTAGGGTTTTATGGTTTAAGGTTTAGGGATCATCGATCGAGTGCGCACACACATTATTAGAGGCACTCGCGCCTTGCGCATAAAGTGCATGCGTATATATATAAGTGTGTTTCTTGGCCACCAACGATATATAGATCGAGAGATAGAGATTGAAATCCCCAAGAATATGTTCAAATATACGCACACACAAGAATTATTAGAGGCACCCGCGCCTTTGCGCATAAAGTGCATGCATATGTGTGTTGTTCTGGCCACCAACGATAGATCGAGAGAGAGAGATAGATTGAAATCCCCAAGAATTAGAGGACCCCCTTGCACAAGTGTTGGCCATCTATATATAATATGAATCCCAATAATGTTCATACATGATAGGGCATATGTGTGAAGCAGATTTTTTTCGAGAACTTGTAAAGATTCAAATTTATCAGTGCTAATGGAAACTAGTGCACATTAGAGGACCCCCTTGCACACGTGTTGGCCATCTATGGATAGTTTGAATCCCAATAATGTTCATACATGATAGGCTATATGTGAATCAATTTTTTCTTCCAAGAACTTGTCAAGATTCAAATTTATCGGTGCTAATGGAAACTAGTGCGCACTAGACGAGCCCCTTGCGCAAGTGCTGGCCATTACATATAGTTTAAATCTCAAGAATGTTCATACATGATAGGCCATATGTGCAAAGAATTTTTTTTCCCGTGAACTTGTCAAAATTCAAGTTTATCGGTGCAAATGGAAACTAGTCCAAAAATTACATAGAGGTCCAAAAGAACTAGACAATAACTAATAGGACCTGCAACTTTACAAAAAGGACCCCAAAACATATAGAAGAAAATCAATCGAGTCCTTTCGGACCGCACATCAGATCTCTGCTCCGCATCCTTTCCAGCAACTCCGTCACCGGGGACGCACCACTTGGGACGGTGTCGCCGGTAGTCGCCAGGACGAAGGAGAAGAAGGGCCTCAGCAACGGCATATTGGCTCTGAGAAGGGCCGCTGAAAGGCCAAGATGTTCACGGGCAAGACGGATGACGCCGTCGTATGCCCCGAGCTTGTGAACGTTAGCGCCTTGACTTCCCCATTGGCCAGATCTGAAGCACTGACCAAAGCAAGCCTCACCGTTAGCGCCATCACCTTGATGGCACCAGATCGGGGTTTGGCCAGCAAGATCCGCTAGATCTGATCCGCCAGATTCACCATAGGCCAGATCTGAAGCCGATGACGAGATCCCCGACTCCATTGCGCCATTCTGCTCATGGGAAACACTGGATCTAAGCTTACAACAACACTAACTCCCTCGGATCCAAATTAGCTGACTCAACTTTGCTTATCTAAATATGGATGTATCCACACATGTTTTTACTCTAGTTACATACACGTCTAAGGAAAGTTGAATCAATTAACTTAGTTTGGAGGGTGTACGATATACAGAGAGAAGTCGGCCTCGTCTCCGGCCGGCGAGGCCGCCGGAGAGAAGGGGAAGAGGAGCCGGGGGAGTGGGAGAGACTCGAGAGAGAAAGAGAAGAGGAAGAAATGAGAGCTCCCTGGGGAAGAACATTATTTTTGTCGTTCTGCTCGTAGCTTGAAACTGAAAATTTCGGCCGCGCGCCAAATCATCCCACCGCATCCATTCGAAAATCCATTGACCAGTTTTACCCTTTTAACCCTGGTCCGGAAGCTACAACCCACCGACCATGAAGGGCTCATTCGATAACAATGAAATATCTTGCATAGATCCCGAACCCTCCCCACAGGCCCACACCCACCCACCAACCATTCGCCCCATTAGCTCAAAAATACTCTCACACGCCAAAGCTCTGACTCTCTACAGTACTAGATCTGCTTCGCCGCCGGCATACTCCTCCACAGCGTAGCCTTGATCGTGTCGGCTATCCACCCACCTGATCCGCTCCCCCGCCGCCCTCGCCACCAACGGATCTGCTTCACCGCCGACCTTGCCACCGACGGTTCTGCTTCACCGCCGACCTCGCCACCGACGGATCTGCTTCACCGCCGACCTCATCCACAGCGTAGCAATCAACACCTTTCCTGTCGACGCACCGGATCCTCTCCAACGGAACCGGGTCTACTTCACCGCGGCCCCCTCCACAGAAGCCGATCTATTCCACCGACTACCTCGGCGCAGCGGCTGTATCAACTTCACCGAATCCCTTGCCAGCCAACCAGATCTGCTTCACTAACGCCCGCTTCTACTGAAACAGGGTCGACTCATCATCTCCCGCGTTCGCCGCCGCTGGAATGCAAGTTGCCGCCCCCGTCCACCCCGCCGCAGCTTGGTTAGTACGCTGGCCCGTTAGATCGCGGTGTTTCTTTAGCCATGTTTTGTGTAGTTATTTGCATATCTCATATGCCATTAACTTTCTTGATGTGTTACTTCGCATGAAGTTCATTTAAATATTGTACAGTACAAAAGCATTATCCGGTCGCTACCATCCTGTTCATTCTACTGACACATGTGTGCATCCACATATTTATAGCCTTATACTCATTCATTTGCTGCCAACTGTTTTTGTACTGCATGCTATTCCTTTTATAGTCATGCTATGGGCATTTCCAATCTGGTTGTTCTTATACCACGTCATTAGCTCACCGCTAGCCGCTAGTTGTGTTCTCGTGCCTGCTATGCTCACACTGCTTTTATAATCATGCTATGTGCATTTCCAATCTGCTTGTTCTTATACCTCGTCTTTAGCTTATAGCTATTTTTTTCCATGAATGCTCCTGTCGCACAGCTTGTATAGTTATTACTGCGTGCATGTCTGGTCTTTGTATTATTGTAGACTAACTTGTCAATGTTACTTTTCCTAGGGATTGATCATGCGAACCACTTATTAGAATATCCAACATTAACAGCGGGGATGCTAGGGAAGGTTGGAATCTGAGTTCTTGGTTGGTAACTTTGGCGCTTACTTCCGTTATTATCTATAACCTATATGCATTGTTCCTTATGCAAGAGATTAACACTTGGAACCCCGCCATAGCAATGCCATCCATGCTTTACTATGTTTCGCCTATTTGATATGCTTGTCTTGGAGCAATCGCGAAAGTGATTTGAACCCGACATTTGGTCATTCTTAATGCCAGTTTACTTTATGTGGAAAACCTTGGCATTACCCTACTCTAAATCTGAATGTCTGAAATTCGTATCTCATGCAAAGCAACATCTAGTTGGTTTTAATCTGATATTTGGTAAATATTGGCTTATTCATTTGGCAGCTCAAGTTTTTTGTTATTTGAAACCAGCTGACTTGGTCTTAAACGTGATATCTAAACACAGATTAAGGACAATGGAGCAGGAGGATTAGCATTTCACTTGATGGCTGAACCTAAAATGACAGGCATGTCGACCACGACTAGTGCACGCAAGAGAAGGACCTGCAGTGAGCCAGTATGTGCTTAGTACATGCATCTTATCTTATCTTGTGCTTATTTCTGCTACATGTTGTTATCTGATCTCTACATTGCGTAATACATGTTTGAATAGTTAATTGTTGTAACTATTTTTACAATATTACCAGAATGCAGTTTTAGTGAAGCAGTCATCATTAGAAGATAGTCGCCAAAGCGACCCTGTGCAATATTATGATGTAAGTCTGCTTAGTACAAGTTCCATACATTGTCTTATTTATGCAACTTGTTATTATCTTATATCTACATTGCATAATAAATGTTTGAATAGTTCACTGTTGTAACTATGTTTGCAATATTACTAGAATGCAGTTGTAATGAAGAAGTCCTTAGTAGAAGATAGAGCGCAAAAAGGTTCTGGGGTGAGCCTATGCAACGATATAATGTAAGTTTGTGCTTAGTACTTGTGACTATCTCATATCGACAATGCTTAATACATGTTTGCATAGTTCATCGTTTAACTCTTTTTGCATTATTATCAGAGTGCAGTTCTGATGAAGCAATCTTCATCAGAAGAGAGGCCCACAAAAAGTTCTGATCTTTCTTCTAATGCATCCTCTCATAGCCGTCAACCTAGACCATTCCTTTCATCAAACAGTAAATATCTCAAGGTTGTACTTTATAAAAGACATGGTATTGCTGCTTTAAGATCTGTAGCTGATATGTTGACCAAGAGTACACAAGATTCAATCAAGGCGATTGCCAAATGTCAACGTGTTATTGATGATGCTAATAGAAGTCCTCAATGATTCTATGTAATTTTTTTATTTGGGCACATTAATTGCCTTGTAATTTTCCTAGTTATTTTATTTGTGTATGTAATTGTGTGTATCATTGATATCAGATTTTAGGCTCATGAAATTTAATGCAAGTTGACTAGTCAAACAACCAGGGCCCTACAACAGATTGGGCCGGCCCATTTACAGTAGTGTGGGACCCACTTTCATTTTGGGCCGGCTCACTTACTTATTGGGCCGGCCCGTTAACACGATAGTGGGCCCACCTGCTTATTGGGCCGGCCCACTATCTTGTTGGGCCAGCCCACTTACTATATGGTGGACCCCACATACTAAATGGGCCGGCCCTTTAACAGGCAAGTGGGACCCACCTGTGTTTTTGGCCCGGCCCACTATCTTGTTGGGCCGGCCCACTTGCTATATGGTGGATGATACGTCTCCGACGTATCGATAATTTCTTATGTTCCATGCTACATTATTGATGATATCTACATGTTTTATACACATTATATGTCATATTTATGC
>NC_061514.1:170421750-170464394 GCF_022539505.1 Lolium rigidum
CCACTACCCGAAGAATAAGAAGGTTCGAGAGCCCAAGATATATTAAGGAAAGTAGAGTTGTAATAGGAAGTGTTGTTTGTAATCTGGCGGGATGAGTTAGAAATCGTCCCGGACTCTGTAACTTGTACAAAACGAAACCCTCGGCTCCACCTATTATATAAAGGGGGGAGTCGAGGGACGAGAAGATCATCGAATCATTGTTCACAAACCCTAGTTTTCATAATCGTCGAGTACTTTTCGGCTGAAACCTTCGAGATCTACTTGCCCTCTACTTCTAACTAAACCCTAGCCTATAACCCGTAGGCATTGACAAGTTAATCCCTTGTCAATTATATTCAAGAGAGATTTCAATTTTAGCTTCATTAGCAGGTGGTATTCCAACTAGACTCTCAATAATGCAACCAGCTTCTAAAGCAGGAGTGCCTAGGAAATTACCTCCCGCAAGAGTATCAAGAACATACCTATTCTAGCTAGAGATACCAACATAAAAATTCCTAAGGAGGATAATAGTGGAGTGTTTCTTAGTGCACCTATGATGAGCATCACTAATTCTATACCAAGCATCTTTAAAACTTTCTCCCCCTTGTTGCTTAAACGAACGAACTTCAACATCAGGATTACTCATTTTAGCAATAATAAAAATAAACTAAGCAAAACCGAATTAAGTAAAGTAAAACAAGTAACTAATTTTTTTGTATTTTTGATATAAAGAAAGCAAACAAGACAGAAAATAAAATAAAGTAAAGCAAGACAATAAACAAAGTAAAGAGATTGGATGTGAGAGACTCCCCTTGCAGCGTGTCTTGATCTCCCCAGCAACGGCGCCAGAAAACAGTCTTGATGGCGCGTGATGCACACGTCCGTTGGGAACCCCAAGAGGAAGGGGTGATCCGCACAGCAGCAAGTTTTCCCTCAGAAAGAAACCAAGGTTATCGAACCAGTAGGAGATGAAGGCCACGTGAAGGTTGCTGGTGGAGGAGTGTAGTGCGGGGCAACACCAGGGATTCCGGCGCCAACGTGGAACCTGCACAACACAATCAAAATACTTTGCCCCAACTTAACAGTGAGGTTGTCAATCTCACCGGCTTGCTGTAAACAAAGGATTAAACGTATGGTGTGGAGAATGATGTTTGCTTGCAAAGAACAACAGAGAACAAAGATTGCAGTAGATTGTATTTCAGATGTAAAAGAATGGACCGGGGTCCACAGTTCACTAGTGGTGTCTCTCCAATAAGATAAATAGCATGTTGGGTGAACAAATTATAGTTGGGCAATTGACAAATAGAGAGGGCATAACAATGCACATACATATCATGATGACTAATTATAGATTTACTTAGGGCATTACGACAAAGAACATAGACCGCTATCCAGCATGCATCTATGCCTAAAAAGTCCACCTTCGGGTTAGCATCCGCACCCCTTCCAGTATTAAGTTGCAAACAACAGACAATTGCATTAAGTACCGTGCGTAATGTAATCAACACAAATATCCTTAGACAAAGCATTGATATTTTATCCCTAGTGGCAACAGCACATCCATAACCTTAGAACTTTCTGTCACTATCCCAGATTTAATGGAGGCATGAACCCAATATCGAGCATAAATACTCCCTCTTGGAGTTACAAGTATCAACTTGGCCAGAGCCTCTACTAGCAACGGAGAGCATGCAAGATCACAAACAACACATATATGATAGATCAATAATCAACTTGACATAGTATTCCATATTCATCGGATCCCGACAAACACAACATGTAGCATTACAAATAGACGATCTTGATCATGATAGGCAGCTCACAAGATCTAAACATGATAGCACAAGAGGAGAATACAACCATCTAGCTACTGCTATGGACCCATAGTCCAAGGATGAACTACTCACGCATCAATCCGGAGGCGGGCATGATGATGTAGAGTCCTCCGGTGATGATTCCCCTCTCCAGCAGGGTGCCGGAGGCGATCTCCTGAATCCCCGAGATGGGATTGGCGGCGACAACGTCGCAGTATGTTTTCTCGTATCGTGGCTCTCGATACTAGGGTTTTCGCGACGGAGAGAATAAATATGCGAAAGGGCAGAGTCGGGGGGCGCCCGAGGGGCCCACCCCATAGGGCGGCGCGGCCAGGGGTGGGGCTGCGCCCCCCTAGGGTGTGGCCGCCTCGCATCCCCTCTTCGTTTCCTCTTCGGACTTCTGGAAGGCTCCGTGGAAAATAAGACCGTGGGCTTTTGTTTCGTCCAATTCCGAGAATATTTCCTGTGTAGGATTTCTGAAACCAAAAACAGCAGAAAACAGGAACTGGCGCTTCGGCATCTTGTTAATAGGTTAGTGCTGGAAAATGCATCAAAAATGATATAAAGTGTATATAAAACATGTGAGTATTGTCATAAAACTAGCATGGAACATAAGAAATTATAGATACGTTTGAGACGTATCAGGGACATCCTTTTCCGAATGGAGGGATTGCCTTTTTAAGATTAAAATATAATAGAGGTCCTAAAGTATCTCAGGTGTGTCAATTTAGTTCTAATTTAATGAAAATGAATATCACAGTTTTAAAAGTTCGTAAAGTGGTCCACCTTAAGTCTTACCTGGGTTTGACCGACCACATGGCCCACCATGTAGGCAATATTTTTCACAAAATTCTCATGTAAGTCGATCCTCAAGACATGAAAGACCCTCAAGGGCGGTTGTTCACCCTTGGTTATTTGTCTCACGGCGGCCAACTCCCTCTCGGGTCGCCTCTCTGTTCTCCCCTTTCCCGACTCTTGGCTGTGAATCTGGTGAGAGAAATCAAATTTATTACAGTGCCTTAACAGAGGTTTTATAGTTCCAATCCTCAGATTGGAGAAGCCTACATACAAGCATAGTTTAAAAAACCGGACCAGTGAGTGAACTGGTGAGGTGATTGGTTCGCTGGTCAGACCACCGGTTTATCTGGTTTGATGGCAACAAAAAACCATGATTTTTAATTAAAATTTAAGCAAATTTTAAAATAAAACAACCACAAAAGGCATACATAGAGTATATTTCAATATGTAATCATAAAACATGGTGAGTCCAAAACTCCAAATGGTATTTGGTGTTCTGCGGTACTATTTCTTCCTAATTGAAGGTCTAGAGTTTGATTTCTCTTGTGAAATATTTTTTTAATGGTTTTTTTGCTGTTTGGACCAGTACCTCTCAGAAAACAAGTGAGGTCGTTGGTTCAAGTTTTTCCAGTCAAACCACCGAACCGGTTCGATTTCTAAAACTATGCCCACAAGACTCTTGAGGCAAGCATATCACCGTGGAGCTGCAATTTTGCAGTGATCATGGAAAAGCTAACGACGAGAGTCCTGAGGTTGGGTGGTCAGGAGGGTGATTGTAGCCTAAGCCCACTAGAGATTAAATTTAAGCTTAATTTAACATCTATGTGTTTCATAAAAAGGAATATTCTTTCAGTGGAAGGTGACATTTTCGTTGATATCGAGATGCCTGTGATGACTCTTTCATTTCAAAATCAGATCTATCGGCTCAGTATTTCGAAGGTGCTTGTAGGAGTTGGGTGTACGTGTATACGTTCATAAGGATGAATGTATGCATGTGTAAGTGAGCGTTTGTGTTTATATTGAGAAACTAACGATCTCAACGATATGAAGTCTACCCGGCATTAGCTTGGTGTGTTTCATGGCCATTATTGATCACATCCCTGTAACCGCACCTCTCTGGTGCTGGAATCGTTGCACCCTGTTGTTTCTGTCTGTTCCTTTTGCGTGTTCGTAAAAAGTCTACTAGGCAATAATGCTCCCTCGAGTTGACAGTGGTAGGCATGTGCATATTAAAACAAAGAGTTTGAACTCAGAGAAACATACCAAAACCATTTTGATATATCGTTTTGATATGGTAGGGAAATGAATAACTTTAAGGGCATCTGTAGCAGATCTTTTAAAATGTACTACCCCGTTCACTAATATAAGATGTTTTAGCATTTTGTAGATTCATTTATTTTATATGTATCTAGTCTACTTTTAGTATGTAGATTCACTTATTATGGTATTATCTAATTTATTTTAAAATATCTAAAACGTCTTATATTTATGAAAAGAAGGAGTATCTCTTTGTATAGCCTCTTAATCTTTAACTTCTAATATTTTGAGGAGTTAAAGGTGGCCGGTCCTAACCGAACGCCAATAGTTAACTCTTTATAACTTTTTTCCCAATTCTTTTATCCTTTATTACATTTATTTTAAACAATTGTACGGTATTTTACCAGTCATACGGACGATTCAAATTTAACATACTCAACGAATAAAAAATATACATAGCTCATCGAATCAAATAGTTCAAATTAAGATATGCATAGAGTTCATCCAAAACCACCACATCTATCTAGTTCATCCAAACGAGCCCCATCAATCAAGTTTGATCAAAAAAAAAAACACAACATAGCATGTCTTATATCGTGGAGCACCTCCAAAAACCATCACACCTACCACTAGCATCACCTCCAAAGAAATTCAAACACTTCCATGCTCATCACCACCAAGGAAATCATCATCAGGTCGAACAAAATCAATACCACCACCATGTCCACCACCATCACGACCTCCATGAACACCACCACGAGGGACCTCCGCTTAGGTCCAAAGAAATTCAAACACTTCCATGCTCATCAGCACCAAGGAAATCATCATCAGGTCGAACAAAATCAATACCACCACCATGTCCACCACCATCACGACCTCCATGAACACCACCACGAGGGACCTCCGCTAGGTTGTGATCTCTTCACGTGTGAGCTCCAAATACCTCCTTGGCTTGGCATCCATCATGTTTGGCTCCATGAACATGATAGCAGTATATCACGCCATTCGGTCTCCTTCTCTTTTGCCAAGCTTTCCACCTTGAGTGCAAACCTATGCTCCTCCGTCTTGACCTTCCTCTCTTTGGCCACCAACTTGGACCTCTACTACTCGTCCTCAGTGGACTTGAGCTCATCCCACCTTGCCGCCTTCTCTTCTGTGTGTTCGGTCGCCAATGCTTTCTTGGTCTCAATAATAGCACAACTCATCCTTATAGGCGACAATGCCTCATCTAGTTTGCAATTATTTGCCCATCCGATCTCTTGTGACGCTTCTCATCCTCCTCATGTTCGGCTTGAGCGGATATGCTAATCCGTTACCTCTTCGGTGTGATCTCCCAATTCATCCGCACCCACTTCTCATTGCCAACTACCTCCTTGCACCGATGATGCAAAGTGAATCCCCTGCCGCCGTTTTTCTTGGCTATGACCGCGAACACATCGGAAGAGAAGGCATAGGTATGGACAGAGACTTGGTACAAGCATCTGGATTAGGTGTAGCCTTCAGTGTCGCCACTTCCTTCATCTTCTTCTTGTTTTCCTTTGCCTTGGTGAGCACCTGCTTTGCCTCCGCCTCCACCGGCCGCTGGCGGAAGCAAGGGAGTGGTGAGCTGCCATCGCTGCGACCTTTCCAAAACCCTTTCCGCCGGCCTTGATTGCCGATGTAGTTTCTTGCACTACACATTTTCTCCCGAACTTCTAATTGACAAGAACACCAGCGCAATTGTTGATCCTTGCGGCATCAAGCCGACGGAGTGGACGTAGGATTGCGGAAGAGCCTTCTGGTTCCGTTCCATGCGGAATCGGGGGCATCGGTGCCGGCGAGAAGGCATGAATGGCTGGGAGGCGGGAAGGGGCCAAATTATTCGCTGTGGAAGAAGCGGTTGAGTATATTGGAGGGGGTTGGACCCCTTTTTAGGGCCTGACTCTTATAATTTTTTCTCCTCTAAATGTTTTGAATCGATAGGTCTTAGATGCGGTTTGCTAAAAATAATACTTATTTTTTATGCATCTGGTAGAGATGGCCTAAGCGCACACGTGAGTTCATTATGAACCCGAAATGTATCAGTAAAACCGAGACTGGTTCGAGAAGGCTGATCCACGATTCCTCCATGCAGCCCAGCCCAATAGTGGTCCTAATTGTTATGCCTCGTACCTCACACGATCAGAATTTCTGATCTCAGGCCCACACAAACAGTTGGAAAGAGGTGTAAGCTTGTTATTGCAAATTTTCGTTAGCGCTTACAAATTGGTCACTACCGTTCGTGCAGAGCACATGCTAACGATTATAGTATTCTAAAAGAAAAATAAGGACATAGTCATATGGTACTATTCTAGACCTGTCCACTACACTACATGCTTTCTGAATGCTGAGCAAAATGCTTGAATATGTTTAAAAAATTAGAAAAAGTAAAATTTTGCCATCTCCTTCTAGGATTTGCGTCGATTTTGGAAGTCTGGCATTTAGAGAGACCATGCAATTCTTTTTTGGTATATACCGAACCCGAACCGCTTTATTGCTTCATATCGTATTTACCAAAGCATTTTATTAACTGAACCAATGAACTAATAAACATAATGAACGCATCTACCAGCCAATGGTAGAGACGAGATGATATTAAGAGCGTACTTCCCCAATGTGGAGGGACCTCACATATAGAGAAATTGAAATGGAAGATATGGACCTTTGACAAAAATACGATTTTCAATTACAAAGAGATGTTTATTTTTTTTAAAGAAACGAAATGTAACTTTAAGAAAAGCCTATACAGTGGACATTACTTCCGCAAGTCAATACAAAAAAATTCTTGTGTTTCTTAACGTTTTCTTTAAATTTGCTAGATTTATTTACACATATTAAATAAAATTACATCTAACTTGTAGATTTCCCCCCTTATAATCCTAAGAGTATTCATGTATTTTAGAGAAAAATTGTTGATGTAATGTTAACACAAAACTTTTACAAAGCCCATCACCACAAGCTTGTGGGGTCCACCTACTGCCTGGCCTTGTCACTATGATGTAGTTGTTCCTCTATTCCTCAAGTCACCGCCAAATATTTCAAATTAATATATACATGAAAATTGTATTATACAAAGACAAGGTTGAAACTTAAAACACCATAGCTTTGTGATGAAAGCAACGTCCACATGGATGTCGAACCCACCGCGCACACTCTGATCTGCCAATAAGCATGTTTAGGTTTTCTATGCATGAACAATAATGACATGAAATCTAGTTTTTTTTATAGTATGTTTGATATTGTGAGCACTTGAGTTTGAATTCAGTATATTCTAATATGTTCCTAAAAAAGAGACCACCTCCAGAAGTATGTGCTACCCATTTTCACAGGTCGGTCTGCCCATAAGCACAAAATTGTTCAGCTGTAAGTGAGGCGCCAATAAATCTTTTTAATAGCCCGCTTTTTATTGGGGAGGTACGTGCACACTTCACTTATCTAATAAACTTAAAGTAGCCTCTTTGCACATGAGTGAGTAGATCCAGAGGACACACATTGACACATACAAGGCCTTTCTGGGCACAGCTACTGCAACAAGCACCATCGATACTGCCAAGGGAGAAGAGCTCAACGGTAGGGAAAAATCAATAGAATAACAGAGGGAGAGAACAAAACGAGAAACAAGAAGGTGGCCATTCGAAAAACATACACGGCAGTGTTACTATGTGTGCCATTTGGATCCCACTTGTCGGATGTTGGAGCACAGCGATAATGGAAGTGCGAGTCACATATATATTAGCCAACTTGTAGTTTTGTGAAGTTAACTAGTGTCTGTAGCTAACATCACTACATATGGACCGATATATCAGTTAACTGGACGATTAACTGCTTAATTATCGGAGGGTGAGCGAAACGAGAAGGCTTTGTTCAGTGCGGTTACTGGTCCAACCAATTAATTGGTCTGACAAGCCGATTTATCGGAAATATGCAGTTAACTGGTACTCGATTTTCGGCTAAATAGGCCCGTGAGGCCTGACCTGCTTCATGTGCCGCCTGCCAAATCTCCTCCATGGCTTCTCTGACATCAAGATATGGCCTTATTCCTCCTCTAATGATCTTAAGCTGCTTGATGCGGCTGTTGTTTTTCACTTCTTGTTCCTCTGCTCCTCCTAAGGTTATTGCTGTTGATTGATGTTGTTGCTAGTTGGTAGTTGCCGCTGCTTGATGTTGTTGCTGGCTCTCAAAAGATATATATATATTGCCATTTTCCTAGTTATTCTACTGATTAATGGTCAACCGATAATCGGCCGATTCACCGATTAATCGCTTCTCGGAGGCCGACCGAGCAGTTACCAGCTAACGATATTTTCAACATTGGCTAACATAGAGCAAACGTATAATAGTGAGCTATAAACATGTACTAGCACTACTTTATCAATGTATGACCATATTTCACTTTCACAAAGTGTCTAGAAGCACTTGTTAGAGTTGACTCTTGCATTAGAGCCCACTCCACCTATCTCTCCTCCAATAAATACATTATTTTAATACTTATAGCTGACTGATTAAAACTTATTGTACTTGATCTTGTGCCCTTCAAATTAACACCTCTAAGCAGATTGATTGGAGGACTTGATGGTAGCCAAATTACAAAGGAAGATAGTAGGTAACTAGAGTGCCTCTTCGAAGCAAGGAAATGACGTTGTATAGTAGTCTGACCAATACGAAGTACTATCCGAGATACAAGTATCTTGCGTGAACAATGGAAAGTTCTAGATGGGACAATGGGGATGAGGTTCTTTAGCACTTAACTAATATAATAATCTGTAGAGTGGTGCAGAACTATAGTAGACATAGATCGATGGTAAGATGGTCCTGCCCGCAGAACCTTCGCTAGCCGCAAGATATCGTGCCGGGCAACTAGTCGACAAATAAATATCTCCCGGTAGGATCCAAGCGGCACGGAACTAGTGATGCTCAGGCTGAGCCCCAATTACTTATTGTGAGCTTACATTTGTATGTTAAGAAAAAGCTTACATGTGCAAATCGTCATATTAATATTGATGGTCTATTTTCTTGCATTGGCTGTAATTATTTGGTTATCGATATCACGAAAATTTAAACTACATCAGTGCAAGTAGCATCCAACTTTGTCAAGAACATTTCAACTACACATAATGCTGATATGGATGCCGTTAATCAAGAAAGGGACGTGCTGTATCTTAATCTAGATATGTACTGATGCACGGGGAACCAAGATATATACCTTGTACCTTTCAGTCTCATGTGATCAATCTAATAACATCTGTATATATTAAAAATTCAAAATTCAAATATTTGATTGCATGCATACATTCCGAAAATGTCATCTAATTGGAAACAAGATAAGTTTCGGATGCATATTGTGGTAGAGTTATTGGGAGTACTTAATATATCCTAGAAAATATTTTATATCCCGTAGATTTGTCTACACTTCCAGATACTACTACTACCATATATTTGATCCATACTTGCAGGTACATCAATATGCCAATTAATATTAGCTGATATAAATCCAGTAGTTCGTTTCTGGTGCCTTCCTGTGATGCGCATAAAGCCCCAGTACTAAGGAGTATCAATTATAAGGAGCTCGGAATCAAGACAACATTACTATAGGATTTATCTCTCATGTCACAAACTTCTGAGTTCAAACTAAGATCCACAATTCAATAAACAAAACTAGAAGTCCGAGAAAATAATTCTAAACTGTAGTCTGTCGTAAGTAATACGTAGATGTTTGTGGCCATTCGCCGTCTGATTTGTCTATTTTCCCACTCCACTTGTGGACCCAATTTTCTTTAAACTGTCATGGCATGCATGGTAACTCATAGTTTCGCTAATTAACTATGACCTTTTCGTAACTTTTGGCTGCCATGTCATAACGAGACATATGTCATATAAGATGTCAAGTGGGATCCCACCTAATTTTCATTTATAGTGCATGTTGCCTTTTCTAGTGTAAATTTTGATATCAAAATTTGCACTAGGAAAATCAAATGCAGTATAAGTGGAACTTACATGATATCAAACTTGACTCCCTAAGGTCATACCCATGGGTTTTCCTGTAGCTATGTACCCAATCTTTCAGCAAAACATGCATCAACTCTATTAGTTCAGTTTTGAATGACTTCATTGAATGAGAGTGGATAAATGGAGATCGAGCTACATATAGCTCTTTATTTTTAAAAATTCGGAAATTATATTTTTAAGTTTCAAAAAATTCTGAAAACAAAATCTTGGATGTAGTCAATGATAGAGTCTACAAACATGCAAAATCTTAATGTGAAATTCTTAGTACTTTAGGCTACACAAAAATGACAAATGTGTGGATCTTAGAATAGTGAATAGTGCACATTTCAAAACTATAAAACCTGTCAGATTTTGTCATTTTTGTGTAGTCTACAATACAAAGAATTTCAGATTGAGAATTTGCACGTTTGTACATTTCATCATTGTCTACATTCAGGATTTTTTTTAGATTTTTTTAAAACTTAAAACTATGATTTCCGAATTTTCAAAAATAAAGGGTTACATGGAGCTCGGCCTCCGTTTGTAGTTTTCGTTCAGTGAACTCATTTTATGGCACTTGCTGCTTCAAACGTAGCTATGCTTCTCCATATGAGTCCGTTGTGAAACTAAGGTCAAGATACGTGGGTAACTCATCACTAGCAAATCCATGAAGACTGAATTCATGTTTTAACTGTTAGATGTATATATTTATATATTATAGTTTCCCCAGATGTTAGGGTACTTTCTGCATATTTGCACCTGTACATGTACTATATATTGTGGCCTTTGGCCCCCTGGTAATACAACAAGCATATTGCTCTAACATGGTATCAGAGCGAAAATTGATCCTCTAGTTTCCCGGCCGACGTTGCTTGTTCCTCTCCGTACGTCGCCCGTTCGTCTGCTCCTCGACCTGTTGCTCCTCTCCCGATTCCGACGGCAGGTGCTCTTCTCCCGATCCCGGCGCGAGGCCCGCCCGATGCCCGCCCGACCCCGTCGCTCCCGATCCGTGCTGCTCCCGTCGCCTCTCGCGCGCGTGATCTGCGCGTATCCCTGGCCCCCGATCTGTGCTGCCGTCGTCCGCCTGTTCCGCGCGTGATCCGCGCGTAGCTCCGTCGCCCACGATCCGCGCGTGGCTGCTGGCCAATCCCTGGCCGATCCGTGCTCCTCCTTGGTCGATTTCTCTCTCCGATCGGCCTGCTGAGATTGACGTGCTGAGAGCCTGCTGAGATTGACGTGCTGAGATCGATCTCCCTACTCTGCAGTTGATTTCCTTCTAAAAAAAAGAAAAAAAATAAAATAAAAAAATACTGTTGTCGGCTGTTGTTATCCGATGTGTTTTTCCGCTGATCCCGCCTTCTCTTTGGGCCCATCTTCGGTACTTGGTATTTGTCCGCTGCCTCCGTGTATGACGGCCAGTCATTCTTCGTCGCCGTTTGCGGCCTCTTCACGCGGCTCTGCCCGCGCTTCACCGACTCCGTCTACGTCGGCTCGCCGCTCTATATCGACTTTCGCGGCCTCTTCCCGCGGCTCTGGCCGCGCTTCGCCGATTTTGTCTCCATCGGCCTGTCGCTCTACATCGATTTTTGCGGTCTCTTCACGCGGCTCTGCCCGCGTTTCGCCCACTTCGTCTATGTCGGCCTGCCGCTCTACATCGACTTTCGCGGCCTCTTCACGTGGTTATGACCGCGCTTTGCCTGGGGCTCTGATACCATGTTAAGCTTCATGCACTGGCCACTTGAACCAAAAGTCCGAACTAATGGAAAGGGCTAGGCAATCTACTTGTACACGTCACAACACCCCCACTCGCGTGTGACGGGAGAAGAGAAAGTCAACATGTGAAAGAAGAAGAGCACACCGAAACACGGCATCAGCGGTGGCTAAAGAGGGGGACAACAACAATTTTTAGGCTTAATTGAGAAAACCATGTGTAAGAGGGGGACAACAGCAATTTTTAGGCTTAATTGCGAAAACCATGTGAAAGCCAGGATTTGAACTCGAGACCTGGGGCTCTGATACCATGTTAAGCTTCATGCACTACCCACTTGAACCAAAAGTCCGAACTAATGGAAAGGGCTAGGCAATCTACTTGTACACGTCACAACATTAACATGTAAGTCTTCTGCACACTTGGAAATCATGTGGATTTATGATGATCGAGATTTTCTATAGAGCTTTGGCCTATTTACTGTTTGTTTTGTTGAATATAAATACAATGCTTAGTCTCTTTCCATTAGTTTGGAATTTTAGTTTAATTGGCTAGTGCAGCAATCTTTTATGGTATCAGAGCCAAGGGGTCTCAAGTTCAAGACCCCGCTCACGCAGTTTTAGAAAAAAAAGAAAAAAAAAACATTCTGCGGCTTGCATCGAACCCACACTAAGGACTAAAATAGCCTAGACGTGTGGGGAAGTGTTGAATATAAATACAATGCCTAGTCTATTTTCATTAGTTCGGACT
The DNA here is from genome assembly GCF_022539505.1 of Lolium rigidum. Classification (NCBI taxonomy): domain Eukaryota; kingdom Viridiplantae; phylum Streptophyta; class Magnoliopsida; order Poales; family Poaceae; genus Lolium; species Lolium rigidum. The sequence goes on from NC_061514.1 coordinate 170,434,060, forward strand.
TTTGGTTCAATTGACTAGTGCAACAATCTTTCATGTTTAACAACTATTTTTCTACACAACAATACCTTTTAAATCAAAACAAATAACCAGTCTAGTTTGTCACGGTGGAATACAAAAATACACGAGAGAGATAGAGAGAGAGAGATGCGGGGAAGCATTTGGATTTGTGTCCGTGAGCCCCCAGCTAATTCTCATCTTGGTGTGTGTGTGATTCTTAATGGTGTGGGAGTTGCACATGGATATACCGAAAAATAGATGAGAATTAAGTTAGGGCTCGGTTAAGTCCTCGGCCGTTGAATTTGCGTTGTAAATTAGGTTTGTTGAAGTTGCAAATAAGTTGTAACTATTTTTTTCCAAATGGACATAAGCTTTGAATTCCCATCAAAATCGGAGAACACGACGGCTAGCCGTGGTTGAGTGTCATCAGTCACTAAAGTTCCACCAAAGCACATTTGGTTAATAAATTATGTTTGGCTAGTAGCTTCGCCTTTTTATGCTTCACACAAATTTATATGTCGTTCATTTCAAAATTAAAAAGACATCCCCGATATTAGTTTTTGACCGGGAGTAGTCCCTTCCTTTTCCGAGGACATGTACCTCTTATATAGTGCATGCTCATGTATGATACATGGTTTGGTGATTTGTAGAGGCCCTGATTTGTGCACGTAAAGATGGTTGTACACGCATGATTATTGAACAGTTTATAGTCATCGATAATTTTTAATGTAAAGTTTGTAAACATGGATCGACGTGTCAATATGGGTAGCCTGCATTATCACGTCTATCTTGATCGGCAGGCCCATAACTTTATGTGAGAACCTAGCTGATTTGGTGGTGTCTGCTCCAGATATTTTAGTAGTTTATATATGTATTGTTGGCCGCACTCGTGTATACGAATATCTTAGTACGGTCACTGTAGAACCAAAAATATATCACTTATCCGATTGGATATGTCGTCCTCATAAGGTCAAACCATTGTTCTTTGTTAGAGGTAAGTAGTGTGTTCTTTTCGGAAAAGCCACGCCATGTGTACACATGGACATATGGCAACATGTACTGCAGTGGTCGTCCAACGCAGCTTCTATATATTCGTGTGATAGTGTGGCTTAGCTGCCGGCCGGTCGGCCGATGTGGCTGCCGGCCAAGAGACACCTTAGGGCCGGACCACGAGATACACAACTGTAACCTATACGATATGGGTTATAGTGAATTGCTAGCAGTGTATAAGGATCCTTCTCCGCGAGAACGTGAACTTTGGTAAACACCGTTCCTGGCATCAGATCGCTCACCACCTCCGGTAAACCTACGCTGTGATCACCGAGTCATGGCATTATCATCATCAACGCGACGGTCCGCTGCCAACCCAGCCATCACGCCCTATTTTTCCGCCGTGCACGCCTCCCCTCTGACCTATCCCTCACGAACGCAACCTTATACAGTCAGATTTGTGGATGACGAGAACCAGGCATGGACCGTGCCGTGCCCAGCCAATAGATTGTTTTATTCGAATCTTAAAGCGCCACTGTAGAAAATCGTTAGCCAGGACACTTTCCGTATTACAAAAACCGTTTAAAATTAGTAGTCTCTCACAACTTGCACTATCAAGTGTTCATTCTGTAAATCGATTCACTTTGTCACAAGATAAGTTACTCTGCTGATGATATAGGATGGATTCACTTTATCACGACATGATTTTTTTTTTCGATAAAGGGAATATATTAATATCAAGAAGATACCAATTACACTCAGCCTCTGCAACAACGCACCACCCTAATGGCACTACGGATGCACACAGCCAAAAAAACGGAAAAGAAAACTAAGAAACAAAAGTCCCGCTACAGTATCTCGGGCCTAACAACAGCAATCACGACATGACTTGGCTACGGGAGAGCTGAAGTCTGCCGACGGCCGCTAGCCATCGGCACAACACGGAAGGCCGTCGGCACAGGCTGTGTCGACGGTGACCGTCGGCGTATCATCGTCGGTATAGTTCTGGTCGGGAACTGCCAATCGTCGGCATAGTATTTCAAAAATTTCAAATTTATTTTTGAAAGAATGTTCTAATTATGTTTTTTGAAAAAAAATATTTTCTTTTTATTTTCTTCTTATACTTTTTTACTTGTTAATCTTCCACAATCCCACTTAGTACACCTAATCTTAGGTCAAATTGCACTTGTATTCAAACTTTTCAGTTGGTCAACCATCCTCACACTACTCCTGCCCTAGCACGCTTAACTTCTTGGTTCTCTTCGGATGAGATTCCATGATAGAAATGACACCTTGTTGTTAATACTACCATATCAATCATATTAACCCTTTGGCCATGATGCCACGCCTCAATATTTTTGAATTCTAAATAATTACATAAGTAAACAACAATGATATATATATAAGGTGGGAAATGAGGTGGGAAACGGCATCGGCATGGCATAGTTTGCCGAAACGAGGTCATATTTGGCACGTGTGTGGGCCCTAGGATGGGAAGCAAGACCCCAGGAGCGGATTTCTAATCCGACCCACGGGCGACCATCTTTTCATTTTTAGCGTGCCCAAACGGGGTTTATTTGTGAAGCAAATACATGGGGCGCATTTTAGTATGGCGTGAAACCTCCGAGCGATGATAGTAGACCAACTACACACCACATATCACATGACATATGCACGCGTTAGCTTTTTGGGAACCCATGCGACTTCCAGCGGTGTCCTGCCGAATCCGCTGGAAACTGACCAAATTTGATCTAGGGGTCAACTATCCATCGCTCCAGAAATTCCGTAAAAAATGTTTTTAGTTCTACGACGCATCATTATATGTGCTATTTTTTGTATGTTTAGTTTGTTCGCGAATGGGTGCACCTGCACGCTCGGTACGGCGATACCGCATGTCCCGGGGGGCCTGTTTTGGCTAGATGGCAATTTGAATGAAGTCAAAAAAATCCCATGGAACCGCGTGGCGTCATTTTATATGTCATAGTAGCTATTCCGTTTGTCAAAACTGGGATATGGCAATTATTTTGAAAAATCCTTCACGGAAAGGGCTATAAGGAGTTCTATGAATTTTAGGGGAAATATGGTGGGAAACGGCCTCGGCATGACATAGTTTGCCGAAACGAGGTCATATTTGGCACGTGTGTGGGCCCTAGGATGGTAAGCAATACCCGGACGCGGATTTCTAATCTGATCCACGAGCGACCATTTTTTCATTTTTGGCGTGTGTGAAAGCCATGAAACCTCGAGTATTATAGCCCATTTCTAAGAAGCTTTGTTTAGGTATTTGAAATATTCCATTTTTGATATTTTTCTATGATAGATCTTGTTTTTCTGCAAAATTTGAGATATTATACTTATTTTTCTCAATTAGAATGATTTAGTTATGCTTTTCTGAAGACTACCGTGGAGAAATAGAAAAAAGCTATGTCGATGCTATAACCATCGGCGCATGCCTGTACTAAAAAAAAGGAAAAAAAATATTGTGCCGATGGCCAGACTGGTCCTGTGCCGACGGCCAGAACTGTGCCGACGATCACCGGTGGCATCTCCAGCCTGTACCGACGGCCAATTTAACGCCGACGGCCATCCTTGTCGCCGCGCTCCGGAGGCTCCTGTGCCGACGGCCCCGACATTTGGCCGTCGGCACATCGCCTGGCCGTCGGCGTACGACAATTCTCCCGTAGTTTGGATTTTCCATTGACAATTGAGAGTGAAGCGATCCATTGTTTGGATTTTCCGCTACTAGTTTATACATAACAGTTTACTTTGCTGATGGTGGCCAACAAAATTCTCAAAACTATCATATCAAAACATAGAAAGAAAACATAACCGCACGTAAATATATATCAACGCAAATTTGCAGATCAACAAATATGCATACAATATTTATACATTATCAAAAATAAAAATATTATTCTAATTATGTAGTACTACAATGTTTGCATAAGATGTGTATTATATCTTCAATTAAAACCATTAAAAGCAGTGTTGTTTCTTAAATATAAAGTAGGATTAAAGCTCCAAAAAGTTACGTAAACTATTTGTACAACCTGTCACGTTGGAGAAAGAAGAGACCATCTACGTAAATAAAGTAGCTATATTGTTAGCCTATCTCAGTTTGGGATACGATAACAAAAAAGTAAATGTTCTCATGCATAACCGATATATGTCCCATTAGATTTACTTTCGTTTCATGCACCCATCGGTACATATTTGACAAGCACGTCCAAAGTTTAGAATGCACATGGAAAGATTTAGAAGGCACGCCCAAGCATATAAAAATAGACGCGATAAAAGTCTATCAGAACCGACATACATAAAGCTACTAATATAATAACGTGTATGAAGAGAACACCTGCTGAGAAAAAAAGATTGCTATTAACGTGCATGTCAAGGACACATAGCTACAAGGAGCAGTTTTTAGGCAATATAAGTATATCTGTATATCTGATAGAGAACCACCACCTTAACCATAAGATTCTAATTGGCTCCGTCAAAATGGGCCCAGAAAATTCTCTTCCCTTGAGAATATGACCAGACTAGATAAATTAATTTGAAGTCTATATAGATAGATAGAGAGTTCACCTGAACATAAATGTTTTAGGCATAAAAAACAATATTTGGTTCTTTACATGCAAAATAATGTGCTTAAAATTATTCTATGAACTGATATATATATATAGGTATATTTTTATTTAGTTCATAATAATTTCTTTCTTCCATCTAGCCAGCTACGGCTCCAATAATAGTTGTGTTCAGTTCATGTGCAAATTATTTTGCCCGGCAGTCAGGTGTATACATATATACCTGGACATCACATTAAAAAACATGTTGGCCTATAGAAACTAATATTTAAATACACATGAGTCGAATATACATAAATGAATACACCTAGAGAACCATGCTACTACTTCGAGTATAAAATGTAAAATAGATATATTTTTTGTAAAGATGGTTTACATTGTTTCCTTAATGTGTGAACGTACTAATCTTCTAAGAGGAAAAAAAATACTAATATTAAACCATCAATATCTGTTTTCAGTTCACGTGCAAAAAATTTGTCCAGCCGGCTGAGTACCGACATGGACATCGCACGAGAAGACATGTTGAGCTATTTGAGTGTCGATGAGAAAGTAGCTTAAAATTTGGTAGCGGGATTTTGCGATTGAAAAAGGTCTAGTAGGAAAATGGCACAATAAAACCGAGTACCACGGAACAAGGATAACTTTCGTTAAATACATATCATATCGTAGAACATTGTAGAGAGTAAGCAAAATAGTATCATTCATTTTGACCACAACATATATAAAAAAACAAAGATAGATTAGATATTCATTATTTGCAATATATTTATAGAAAATCAAAGTTAAAATTTGGAGCAGGTATCCCAAATCTAATAAATGACATGTTATAGAATGAAAGTGAATGTTATTATTTCATCATAGGAATTAATGAAAAAGAAATTGATTATGGGAAGATAAAAGCTGAATTTTCAGTATATAGTTGCCCTAACGGCCAATGAGATTCTTTTATTCGAATTTGTAAAAATATATTTTGGTTGCTCCGATGAAAAATGATGTAAATCTTAAAATACTTATACAAGAATTTCAGTCAAAATTATCATAGTGTTGTTTGTTAAAATGTTGTATCTTACACTTCAACATATAAGTTTTGTTAGCTCTAAACCCAACAAAAATTGGATCACAACATAAAAATGCACATGTGTAAAAATATTTTCCACGAGTTAGATGATTAAAGATGTCTCCCGTGGAAATATAAAATTTATTTAGCATAATATTAATGGTGATTATATAACCATAATATTTATAATCTGATAATGTAATTTTTAAAAATCTATATAAATGTTATTAGACATATTCAGATGTTGCCCTCGCATTTGCGAGTGCCACCATGCTAGTTCTATATAATGCTACGAAACGACGCAAAAAGATGCAAGGTGCGCATTGTAAGATCCTATTGCACGTGTTCGTGTTTTCCATTACTTGTGTATCGCGTGGATTTTAAAACTAGATTTTGATGACTTCCAACGGGCGGGACTAGGTTTCTATCCCAACACCGAACGATCGGTGCATTGCCAGATTCCTTGAAAGATTCAACATGTCTTCAATAGAGGAAATTTAAAAACTAAGAAATATGGAACTCATCTAAACAATGGCAACGTGCGCACCACGGTCTTGGGCCGAGACCTCACTATATTATATGGAGCTTTTAGCAGAGGCCGATCCTGTTTTTGCGACGATCTTTGCGATTGCGGCGGCATGCTACCAGAGGTGAAGATATTGCAATGTCGGGAGCTTTTTTTTTTACCAGGACTATGAGGCAAAAAGCCCCACAACAAATTTATTATTTAAACTTAAACAAAGTCAAAAATCCAACTTATATACAGAAAACTAACCAAGAAGAAAGATGAAAAAAAAGAAAAAACTAAAGATATATACACCATCCAGAGTAGGAAAGGACACTAAGGCAGAGACCATCCTACTCAAGAGGCTGTGCTTGTACTTAACCTTGATCCTATATTGCAAAAGTGTCATGTCATGGATAAACCGCTCTTCCACTTAATGAATGAGCATTTCTATTGTCTAAAGATTTTTACATTTCTGATAAGTCATATATTCCAATAAGCCGTGATAAGCACTTCCATAAAAAAAGCTGTCCAAAACTCCTCCTGGCATGTTGTACTACAGACCTGAAGAATAAATGTACCATATTCTCATATGATCTCAACAAGCAAAGCTCACAATGCTTATCATCAGTCACATTCCAGTGCCTTCACTGTAATAATCTCTAGTATTCAGTCTGTCTGATAGCAGAAGCCAAGCAAATACCTTAGTTTTCATCATACAACACGATTTCCACAACACTTGTACACATTGGGCATATGTGCATGTATATGATCATAGAATTTTTTTGTTGAATAGCTTTTGCCCCAACAATAATTCCACTCATCATTCTGATGCAACAAGGGATTATCCTGAATAACTATCTCCAAAGTTTGAAACTCTTGGTAAGCTTGATGAGATAGAGGCCGATAAAACAATAACCCTGAGTCCTTCATTTGATATACTGTAGATGCAGAAATAGTCTGCTGAAGAGTATAAGAATGAAGCCTTGGGGATCTGGCACTCATTGGCAAAGCAGAATGTGTAACATTCCAATTATCATTCCAGAATGAAATAGTATCTCCCCTTCCATGTGTAACCACAGCCACTCCTCTAAAATTGTCAACTTGCCTTAGCATATCTCTCCACCAAAAAGAACCAGCAAGTTTTTCCTCATGCGGCAATTTCCCAGGGTTGTGAGCATACCAAATTAACTGTACCCAAGGAATATCCTTTTTATTGTAAAACTTGTCCAAGAACTTAATCAACAAGGCAACATTTTGCTTCTGTAAATTTATAATCCCCAATCTACCCTTTAGCTTAGGCTTACAAACCATTTCCCAAGCATTTAGAGACTATTTTGGTTCCCTATCTTGCTTTGTGAGGCCTAGTGGCAACTGTAGGGTACAGAGGAAATGTAATGGCATAGAAGATAAAGATGAATTTATAAGTTGCAACCTTGCACCTTGAGACAAAAAAAACTAGAACTTGATGTGAGCTTCCTCTCTAGCCTACAGACTAAAGGAGAAAGTTCAGCAATTGTTGGTCTTGTAATCCCCAAAGGTGGACCTAGGTAAGTAAAAGGCATCTAGCCTAACTGACAACCAAACACCTCTGCTAACTCCTTAACCACACTATCCTCCACATTAATAGGAACCATCTGAGATTTGTCATAATTAATCTTCAGCCCTGTAGACAGAGAGAATTTCCTGAGAGTTTCTTTGAGATCAATTAACTGTGATCTATCTACCGACAGGATTAACAATGTATCATCAACATATTGAATTATTGGAAAATCTGTCTCATTTGTATCAATTGGCAAAGATAGAGTCCCTTGCAGCACCATGTCATTAACTGCAGATTGCAGCTGATCAGACCCAAAAAGATAGAAGAGGGGAGAAATTGGATCACCCTACCTCACCCCTCTCCTACATTCAAATTGTTTCCCAGGAATGCCATTCAACAAAATGGAAGAAGTACCAGTAGATAGAATGATCCTGGTCCAGTTAATCCATTTGTTGTTAAACCCCTTAAACCTCATCACTTGGACAATTGCCTCATGCTCAATAGTATCAAAGGCTTTAGCAAAGTCCAACTTGAGAATAATGATTGGATTTTGACACTTGGAAAAGATACAAATACTCAAAAGCCCAGGCCAAACAATCTTGAATTATCCTACCTCTCAAGAACCCATACTGATTTTTGTGAATACAAGCTAAAATTTCCCCTTGAAGCCTATTAGTAGCCAGTTTTGTCAAAAAACTTCACACATACATTTTTCAAAGAGATTGGCTGAAAATCATTTACATAAATTGGACATTGCTTTTTGGGCACCAGTGTGATATAAGATCCATTTATGTTTTTGAGCTGAATAGTCTCGTCATGAAAATCAGCTACCAATTGATAAAAATCATGTTTAATAGACCAACATTTCTTCACAAGTAGCCCATTAAATCCATCGGGCCTAGGAGCCATATAAATAGGCATCTCCTTGCTGACCTCATCCATCTCCTTTTTTTCAAAAGGCCTAGTCAAAACCTCCAGCCCATCAACCACCTGTAGAATTCTGGACAGCCCAAACTGCATAGAAATAGATTCAGTCCGGCCCATTCTATCTTTATATTCTTTCAAAAGCATTCCCGCCATCAATTGGTGACCAGTAACATCATTGCCATCAGAATCTCTAAGCATAGCAATCAAGTTTCTCCTAAACCTCTATGTAGCCATGGCATGGAATTTTTTTGTGTTATCCTCCCCTTGCTTTATCCATCTAATAGTACACCTTTTCCTCCAGTAATTGCACTCTGCCAACAGTAACTCAACAAGGTGTAGCTTAACAATTCTCCTAAAATTGAACTCCACCCTAAACAGGGGCCTTTGCTCTTCCAATGTATCCAAGACAAGAATTACCTCATTGTAACTTTTGATTAGCCCTTTTAATCTTTCCAAACTACCATGCCATTTTTTGAGTTAAAACCTCAATTGCTTAAATTTATCAGCAATTATTGCTGAACTATAACACTTACAAGAGCCTTTATCCCAAGACTTAGTCACACATTCTTTAAATCGAGGCATATCTACCCAGTAATTATCAAATCTGAATATTTTAGCTTTGGGAATATTTATATCAATATTTAAAACACAGGGCACATGATCAGATCCAATCTTTGCCAATGGCAACACCATAGTATTTGGAAAATACGAAATCGAGTTAGCACTAGTAAGAAACCAGTCAAGCTTCTCAAGCAAAGGATCTTTCTGCATGTTAGACCAAGTGTAAGCTCAACCTTTAATTGGCAATTCAAGTAACCCCAAGTGACAAATTATCAACACGTCATTTATATCCCCTCCTAGCTTATTCCTATTACCATGTGACCTCACAAAATTAAAATCACTCAAAGGAGCCAGTTGGCCATTGAGGGAATTTGCAAGTTATAAAGCCAATATACAAAATACTTTCTTTAAATCGAGGCATATCTACCCAGTAATTATCAAATCTGAATATTTTAGCTTTGGGAATATTTATATCAATATTTAAAACTCAGGGCACATGATCAGATCCAATCTTTGCCAATGGCAACACCATAGTATTTGGAAAATACGAAATCGAGTTAGCACTAGTAAGAAACCAGTCAAGCTTCTCAAGCAAAGGATCTTTCTGCATGACCTTTAATTGGCAATTCAAGTAACCCCAAGTGACAATTATCAACATGTCATTTATTTCCCTCCTAGCTTATTCGTATTACCATGTGACCTCACAAAATTAAAATCACCCAAACGAGCCAGTTGGCCATTGAGGGAATTTGCAAGTTATAAAGCCAATATACAAAATTATCTCTCTCCATTCCATGACATGGACCATAAACACATACCAAAGTCAAGCTTTCATTATTATGCATAGATGTTAAATTGACAATCAACCCAAATCTTTCAATCTTCTGCAACACCCCACTAGTAACATATGGGTCTTCAATGACGGTATGATATCGACGGTTGAGAAATCCATCAGCGATTTTCTTTTTCTATGACGATAGGGCGTTTTCGCGTTACAGATGGTGATTTGGGCCGCTCGTCCCGATAAATTAGTGACGGGCGAGGTCTAAATGTCAATGATTATGCATAAATGAGCGTCATGGGTGGTGGGCGGCCAGAACTGCTTGGTAAACAGTGTACGACTCGACTGAGCACGAACTTAAATCTGAGCTAGCAGGGAACTAGCAAATATTAACTAGATTCATACGAGTGGCAGATGACATGGGTATACCCTTTGGGTACCCATTATTAGTATACCTGGCTTGGCTCGGCCTAATATGGAGAAGGCCCAACAAGGCAACCCGAAGAAGTAGTCGACTAGCACTCTTGTAAAACCCTAGGCTGGTTGCATATATAAAGCCAGCCAGGACACCTGAGAGAGGGGGAGACTAGATAGACAACATAGCTCCGCCTATGGCGGCACCCTGTAAACATACATATGGTCATATACTGGATTGCTAGCAGCACGTAGGGATCCTCCACCGAGGGGACCCGAAGCTGGGTACGTCGTGTGCCCAATCTCGCTCCCGGAATCTCCATCGTCGCTTTCTCCCGAAACCCAAGTCTACAATACGTAGGCATTGGCGAGGTGATCCCTCGTCAATTGGCGTAGTCTGTGGGGAATCGCGACGACTGGATTTCGTTATCCGGGCGAGATCTTTCATCTACATCGACAACCAGTTCGCATATGGTTTACTGATCTTCTTCGATACGATCAATTTCATCGGTGACTTCACGGCGGCGATCCGTATGAACCTGGGCAACCACGCCCGCAATCAAGGGAACATGTGTACATGCTTAGACTACTCATAGTGGGAGTAACATAGCTAGTAACATCACACACCCCAAAGCATTTTGGTGACATGGCATGATAATAAATGAAGAAAGAGAGTGAGGTGGTAACTAGCTATGTTACCATAACATCACACTTCTCTAGACAAGATGAGTCTACAATCTAATAAATATAGCATGCATGATACCACATATAAGTAACTATCCACTATGGAGATAGTAACATAGGGTAGTAACATGCATCATGTTACTACTCTATGTTACTCCCCACTATGACTAGTCTTACATCACAAGCAGAGACAACCACGGTCCAAATCCAAAGAGAAAAGGCTCGCGTGCGTGCATGGCAGTGGCATACGAGAATCATGGCTATGAGTCCCTCTCTCTCTCTTGTTAATTACCCGTACACTAGTATTTTATTCAGATCTAACCAACCTGTGCATGTATCTTCTGCTTATTACTTGGGAAGTAACCAGGTGACTCGACGAAAGCTAGCGCGACCGGAACTTGTATGCACAAATTTGGAAACCTAGCTCGTACAACTGTTGATCCTTGCAACAGAGCACTCGACATCATACTTTCGCCATGAATCCACATCTCAACCTCATCAGTTGGTGTTTGATCCGGCTAAACCGACACATTTGTGTTCAAAGAGAAAATTCGCCATGCAACACAAAAAATTACCAAGTGCTTGATACGTCTCCGACGTATCGATAATTTCTTATGTTCCATGCCACATTATTGATGATATCTACATGTTTTATACACATTATATGTCGTATTTATGCATTTTCCGGTACTAACCTATTAACGAGATGCCGAAGAGCCGATTGTCTGTTTTCGCTGTTTTTGGTTTCAGAAATCCTACAAAGGAAATATTCTCGGAATTGGACGAAATCAACGCCCAGGGTCCTATTTTTGCACGAAGCTTCCAGAAGACCGAGGGGAAAGGAAGTGGGGCCACGAGGCGCCGACACCACAGGGCGGCGCGGCCTGGCCCTTGGCCGCGCGGCCCCGGTGTGTGGGGCCCTCGTGTGGCCCCCGCGTTGCCCTTCCGCCTACTTAAAGCCTTCGTCGTGAAACCCCCAGTACCGAGAGCCACGATACGGAAAACCTTACCGAGACGCCGCCGCCGCCAATCCCATCTCGGGGGATTCTGGAGATCGCCTCCGGCACCCTGCCGGAGAGGAGAATCATCTCCCGGAGGACTCTTCACCGCCATGGTCGCCTCCGGAGTGATGAGTGAGTAGTTCACCCCTAGACTATGGGTCCATAGCAGTAGCTAGATGGTTGTCTTCTCCTCATGTGCTTCATTGTCGGATCTTGTGAGCTGCCTAACATGATCAAGATCATCTATCTCGTAATTCTATATGTTGTGTTTGTCGGGATCCGATGGATAGAGAACACTATGTTATGTTGATTATCAATCTATTACCTATGTGTTGTTTATGATCTTGCATGCTCTCCGTTATTAGTAGAGGCTCTGGCCAAGTTTTTACTCTTAACTCCAAGAGGGAGTATTTATGCTCGATAGTGGGTTCATGCCTCCATTAAATCTGGAACAGTGACAAAAAGTTCTAAGGTTGTGGATGTGTTGTTGCCACTAGGGATAAAACATTGATGCTATGTCCGAGGATGTAGTTATTGATTACATTACGCACCATACTTAATGCAATTGTCTGTTGTTTGCAACTTAATACTGGAAGGGGTTCGGATGATAACCTGAAGGTGGACTTTTTAGGCATAGATGCAAGCTGCATAGCGGTCTATGTACTTTGTCGTAATGCCCAATTAAATCTCACAATACTCATCATATCATGTATGTGCATTGTCAAGCCCTCTCTATTTGTCAATTGCCCGACTGTAATTTGTTCACCCAACATGTTATTTATCTTATGGGAGAGACACCTCTAGTGAACTGTGGACCCCGGTCCATTCTTTTACATCTGAAATACAAATCTGATGCTATTGTTCTTTACTGTTCTTTGCAAACAATCATCATCCACACTATACATCTAATCCTTTGTTACAGCAAGCCGGTGAGATGGACATCCTCACTGTTTCGTTGGGGCAAAGTACTTTGGTTGTGTTGTGCAGGTTCCACGTTGGCGCCGGAATCCCTGGTGTTGCACCGCACTACATCTCGCCGCCATCAACCTTCAACGTGCTTCTTGGCTCCTCCTGGTTCGATAAACCTTGGTTTCTTTCTGAGGGAAAACTTGCCGCTGTACGCATCACACCTTCCTCTTGGGGTTCCCAACGGACGCGTGATGTACGCGTATCAAGCATATTTTCTGGCGCCGTTGCCGGGAGATCAAGACACGCTGCAAGGGGAGTCTCCACAATCCAATCTCTTTACTTTGTTTTTTGTCTTGCTTTATTTTATTTACTTTCTTGTTTGCTGCATTATATCAAAACACAAAAAAATTAGTTGCTAGCTTTACTTTATTTACTGTATTGCACTCTATATCAAAAACACAAAAAAATTAGTTACTTGCATTTATTTTATCTAGTTTGCTTTATTTACTACTGCTAAAATGGCCACTCCTGAAAATACTAAGTTGTGTGACTTCACAACCACAAATAAAAATGATTTCTTATGCACACCTATTGCTCCACCTGCTACTACAGCAGAATTCTTTGAAATTAAACCTGCTTTACTCGAATCTTGTTATGCGAGAGCAATTTTCCGAGTGTTAGTTCCGATGATGCTGCTGCCCATCTCAATAATTTTGTTGAATTGTGTGAAATGCAAAAGTATAAAGATGTAGATGGTGACATTATAAAATTAAAATTGTTTCCTTTCTCATTAAGAGGAAGAGCTAAAGATTGGTTGCTATCTCTGCCTAAGAATAGTATTGATTCATGGACTAAATGCAAGGATGCTTTTATTGGTAGATATTATCCCCCTGCTAAAATTATATCTTTGAGGAGTAGCATAATGAATTTTAAACAATTAGATAATGAGCATGTTGCACAAGCTTGGGAAAGAATGAAATCTTTGGTTAAAAATTGCCCAACCCATGGACTCGACTACTTGGATGATCATCCAAACCTTTTATGCAGGACTGAACTTTTCTTCGCGGAACCTATTGGATTCAGCTACTGGAGGTACCTTTATGTCCATCACTCTTGGTGAAGCAACAAAGCTCCTTGATAATATGATGATTAATTACTCTGAATGGCACACGGAAAGAGCTCCACAAGGTAAGAAGGTAAATTCTGTCGAAGAAACCTCTTCCTTGAATGATAAGATTGATGCTATTATGTCTATGCTTGTGAATGATAGGACTAATGTTTATCCTAATAATGTTCCGTTAGCTTCATTGATTGCCCAAGAAGAACATGTTGATGTAAACTTGATTAAAAATAATAATTTCAACAACAATGCTTATCGGAACAACTCTAGTAACAACTATAGGCCATATCCTTACAATAATGGTAATGGTTATGGTAATTCTTATGGGAATTCTTACAACAATAATAGGAACACACCCCCTTGACTTGAAGCTATGCTTAAAGAATTTATTAGTACACAAACTGCTTTTAACAAATCTGTTGAGGAAAAGCTCAATAAAATTGATATTCTCGCTTCTAAGGTTGATAGTCTTGCCTCCGATGTTGATCTTTTGAAATCGAAAGTTATGCCTAATAAGGATATTGAAAATAAAATTGTTACTACAGCAAATTCCATCCAAGTTAGAATTAATGAGAATATAAGATTGATGGCCGAATTGCATGCTAGGTGGGAAAGAGAAGAAAATGAAAAACTAGCTAAAGAGAATAATGTAGCTAAAGTTTGAACTATTACCACCACTAGTAATGTTAATGCTCCACATGTTGCTGCACCTCCTACTAATAATGGTAAAATAATTGGTGTTGGCAATGTTACTACTCCTAGTGCAAAGCGTGCAAAATTGCTCGAAACCGCTAAAACTCGCTGAAACTGCTCGTGATAAAACTGCTTGAAATGTTTTCCAACATTGGGGATGATGACCCCATTGCTTTAGATTATAATGGTTTGGATTTTGATGATTGCCACATCTCTGAAGTTATAAAGTTCTTACAAAAACTTGCTAAGAGTCCTAATGCTAGTGCTATAAACTTGGCTTTCACAAAACATATTACAAATGCTCTCATAAAAGCTAGAGAGGAGAAACTAAAACTTGAAACTTCTATTCCTAGAAAGTTAGAAGATGGTTGGGATCCCATCATTAAGATGAAGGTCAATGACTTTGATTGTAATGCTTTATGTGATCTTGGTGCAAGTATTTCCGTTATGCCTAAGAAAATTTATGATATGCTTGACTTGCCACCATTGAAAAATTGTTATTTGGATGTTAATCTTGTTGATAATGCTATAAAGAAACCTTTGGGGAGAACTGATAATGTTCGCATTACCGTTAACAATAACCTTGTCCCCGTTGATTTTGTTGTCTTGGATATTGAATGCAATGCATCTTGTCCCATTATATTGGGAAGACCTTTTCTTCGAACTGTTGGAGCTACCATTGATATGAAGGAAGGTAATATTAAATATCAATTTCCTCTCAAGAAAGGTATGGAACACTTCCCTAGAAAGAGAATGAAGTTACCTTTCTATTCTATTATTAGAACAAGTTATGATGTTGATACTTCGTCTCTCGATAATACTTGATATACACTTTCTCGCGCCTAGTCGAAAGGCGTTAAAAAAGCGCTTATGGGAGACAACCCATGTTTTTACTACAGTACTTTTATTTTATATTTGAGTCTTGGAAGTTGTTTACTACTGTAGAAACCTCTCCTTATCTTAGTTTTGTGCATTGTTGTGCCAAGTAAAGTCGTTGATAGTAAGGTTCATACTAGATTTGGATTACTGCGCAGAAACAGATTTCTTTGCTGTCACGAATTTCGACCTGCCTCTCCGTAGGTAGCTCAGAAAAATATGCCAATTTACGTGCGTGATCCTCAGATATGTACGCAACTTTCATTCAATTTGGGCATTTTCATTTGAGCAAGTCTGGTGCCTCAATAAAATCCGTCTTTACGGACTGTTCAGTTTTGACAGATTCTGCCTTTTATTTCGCATTGCCTCTTTTGCTATGATGGATGAATTTCTTTGTTCCATTAATGTCCAGTAGCTTTATGCAATGTCCAGAAGTGTTAAGAATGATTGTGTCACCTCTGAACATGTGAATTTTTATTGTGCACTAACCCTCTAATGAGTTGTTTCGAGTTTGGTGTGGAGGAAGTTTTCAAGGATCAAGAGAGGGAGATGATACAATATGATCAAGGAGAGTGAAAGCTCTAAGCTTGGGGATGCCCCGGTGGTTCACCCCTGCATATTCTAAGAATACTCAAGCGTCTAAGCTTGGGGATGCCCAAGGCATCCCCTTCTTCATCGACAACATTATCAGGTTCCTCCCCTGAAACTATATTTTTATTCCATCACATCGTATGTGCTTTGCTTGGAGCGTCGGTTTGTTTTTGTTTTTGTTTTGTTTGAATAAAATGGATCCTAGCATTCATTGTGTGGGAGAGAGACACGCTCCGCTGTTGCATACGGACAAATATGTCCTTAGGCTTTACTCATAGTATTCATGGCGAAGGTTGAATCTTCTTCGTTAAATTGTTATATGGTTGGAATCGGGAAATGCTACATGTAGTAATTCTAAAATGTCTTGAATAATTTGATACTTGGCAATTGTTGTGATCATGTTTAAGCTCTTGCATCATATACTTTGCACCCATTAATGAAGAAACACCTAGAGCTTGCTAAATTTGGTTTGCATATTTGGTCTCTCTAAAGTCTAGATAATTTCTAGTATTGAGTTTTGAACAACAAGGAAGACGGTGTAGAGTCTTATAATGTTTACAATATGTATTTTATGTGAGTTTTGCTGCACCGGTTCATCCTTGTGTTTGTTTCAAATAACCTTGCTAGCCTAAACCTTGTATCGAGAGGGACTACTTCTCATGCATCCAAAATCCTTGAGCCAACCACTATGTCATTTGTGTCCACCATACCTACCTACTACATGGTATTTCTGCGCCATTCCAAAGTAAATTGCTTGAGTGCTAACTTTAAAATTTCCATTCTTTATCTTTGCAATATATAGCTCATGGGACAAATAGCTTAAAAACTATTGTGGTATTGTGTAACATCCCAAGAATTTCAAAATAAAACAAATGAATTTCACTAGTTCCAAAATTTGGAACCAACAAAAACTTTTTATTAAATGAAGTATGATACATAGTGATCTTGTTTAATTCTTGTGTTATTGCTATGATTGCTTGTTATTAGTATTTGAAATGATCTTAAACCCTAAACCTCACCCCTCCTATCACCATCCTAGTTAAAATAAAGTAAAAGGAAATTAAATAAGATAGAGGCATATATGCCTATGGATATATTTATAAAACCTTACCCTAAGCTTTTCTACTTTGCTTAGAGATTTGGAAAACCTTCATACCCCATACCTAGTACCTATCAAACCAATTCCAAGTGGTTTCCAAAGAAATTTAAAAAGAAATTAAAAATGCCATAGAGACATATGAGAGTAAAATGCAAATCTATGAATTTGGGAACCTTGACCCTAATATTTGTTATGAATGGAGGGATCACTCCTATATACCATTTCAACACTCAACCACACCAATTGGGTCAAGCCAAGTCAAATCTAAAATCAAATGCAACATATGCATAGAGGCATATGTGGCACATAGCCATTTCACCAATTTTTGCCCTATGACTCTAAACCTTGACCAAATGATGTGAAACCTTCTCTCAACCTATTATAACACTAAATTGACCCTAACCCATGTCCAAGTAAAGCAAGATGAACCCTTTTCAAAAATAATAAAAAGTGACACCTCATCTCTTATGTATTAAGGCCAAATTTGCAAATCTTTGAACAAGACCATTTGAATTGGTTTCAATGATCTTAAATTGTTTCTACACTAATAAGAACCACATTAGAGTCAACCAAAGTCAAAACAAATGGAGAGAAATCACATGGTGAGAAAAATCCATTTTTCCCTCACATACACTTTGGCCAAAATTGCAATACCTCAACCAAGGCCACTTTGGCTTGTGCCATTGATTGTAAAACTCTTAGATATCAAAAACAAACACAATTGACACAAAGAAACCAAAATCAAATCAAAGGAAAATTCAAAACTCACATACATGGGATAATGGTCACATGTCCCAATTTTATTTTCTTCCCCACTTGGCACCAATTTTTCTTCTGATTTCTCACCTAACCTTGGTCAACTAATGCCATGTCATCCAAGAACAAGTGATGGTGAACAACTCTCACGTTGACCATTAGTGCTGATGTTGACCAGAGTTGACCGATAGTGAGGTGACAAGTGGAGACTTTGAATGAATGAGAAGATTACCCCAAATTTGAAATCTTGCAAAACTTAACCAAATCCACCACCACCACCACCAATCTTTCTCTTTAATTATATGTTTGAGTTGTACCAAAAAGAAATTCAAATTTCCACAAAAATCTTCTTGCGGCCATTTTATCGAACACATGGCAGGCAGCATCTTTGTTTCGAGGTTACATGCTATTATCCAGAGGATTTTGGCCTAAACCCCTTTCAACTCGTGATGATCACCACCCTCTGCAACCCCTGCATCGAGCCAGGTCCTTGCTCCCTTCGATTAAAGTGGGGAGAGGGCAGCATTTTGGCCATGCCGTACCCATGCCGGCCACCCTCTCTTTAATCATCTCTGGCCCTCACCTCCCCCTCCCACCTTGTCCCAGAGCATCTCTGTAACACGAGGAGCAGCACGGTACACCGCCCATGCTCGCCACGGCTCGGCATTGGCCAGAACGCGCGTGCCCAAAAGCATGCCAGAGCATGCCAGCCAACGCGGTGAGCGCGCCCGGCACGCGCCGGACGTCGCAGCACCACTCGACACGCGACCGTCCTCGCCCTCGCATCCCCGTGCACGCGTCGCCGAGCATCTACTACCCGCCCTCTACACGCTAGACGAGCGCCAGTGCTCGCAGCTGCACCGTCGCCGTCGTCCATCGACCAGAAGATGCCGCACGCCCCGCGACGAACGCCATCATCGCCCCGAGCCATCCCGTCTCCTTTTCTCGTGCCGCTAAGCTCGTTGAGCATCGCCTAGACGACGCCTACAAGATGCCATCCTCGCCTTGCCCCTTCGATCGACCGAGAGGCCACGCCATGGACGAGCTCCTCCACAGCACCCACGGCCACCTTGCTCCCTCTATAAATAGCGACGCTCGAGCACTCCATCTCTTCACAACAATCCACTCCCTCTCATCGCTTGAGTCCTTCTCCACCCATCAATTTCACCAGACCTCGCCGGAGCTGCTCGAATCGCGACCTCAAGTCCGCCGGAGCCCGCGGAAGCCATCCGCTTCGATTGGCGTTTCCCCGAGCGCTCGCCGCTGCCCCAGAGCTCTTCCTCATCTACTACACCTTCACCGCGCACTCTCGCTCGAGTCCCGCATCGGCCTCGGTAGGCTCTCCGACCCCCTACCGCCGCCGTGACCTCGCTCGGAATCCCGTCGGTGACGACGACGCTCCCCGAGCCGTACGATCTCAGTTCTAATCCTACGGCCGATTCTTTAGCGTACCGTTTCGCTGAAGTTAAGAGGCGCCGACATGTAGGCCCCACCCTGTCAGCCCAGCTCAAACGCGCCGAGCCGCGTGTTGGGCTGCTGCAGTCCATTCGAACTCATTTCGGCCCAACTAACCTTTCCCGCCTAGCCCACGATTTCAAATCCGGTTTAATTCTTATTCATTTAATTTGCTATCGGATGCTTTAGCTAAATTTGTGAATAGTTTGAAATCGGCCAAACCAAATTTAGCAAACCTTATACCGTTGGAAAGCTCATGAATTTATCTAAACAATGCCACTGGCCTCACTTGAAAATCATCTGTAGAATTTAAATGATAAAAATAACAAAACAGATACTTTTCTAACTTCAAATAAATACTAAAAATTATCTACAAATGATTTTTAGTTGATTCCAACTCTAATAACTCACAATTAACAAACTCTAATTTACTATGTAAATATATGATATATGATCTGTACATGATCATGGGCTAGAATCAAAATATTGGCTAGGTGGTCAATACTAGTCCATTTAAATTATATCCAAATTTTAGAATTTAAACCAATGAGGTGTAGCACCTCATTTAAATCATTCTCACAAGTAATTTGAAGTAATGTGTTGACCTTTAAATGCTTAGGCTCCTACTTGCTCACTGGTAGATTTTAAATCAACCTAGTATTTAAATTACACTAGTTATTTAAAATCACATGAGATGATGAATCTCATTTAAACTACTTTTCTCAAATACTAAGTGAGAAGTGTTGACCTTGGTCAACATGGGATCATCCCTGGTTATTTGAGAATATGGCATCACCTCAATAATAGTTTTTACTAAATTAAATCACAACTATGTGTTAAATCATATGAGAGATTTCATCTCATTTAAAACTTGTTCTCAAGTAATTCAACATGAGGTAGTGACCATGGTCTAATAATCTCATATTGAGTTATTTGGTGGCATTAAATCACTATCATGCTAGTATTAAATTGCATGAGGTATGGAACCTCATTTAAATCATTTTTCTCAAATGATAAGTATGAAGAGGTTGACTTTGGTCAACCTAGGTCATATATTATCCATAAGAGGAAATTATTTCTCCAAACCAAAGATAAACCCTACTTCCAATTTTCAATGAGAGGATATTATTTTCCAAATATGAAATAAAGAAACCCTAGCTTAATTTGTGAATAAATGCTAAGTAGTGATGCTAGATCATTTGAGTGAGCCATTAAGGCTAATTAAGAGTACTTAAGTATTGTTTGGTGATTGTATCCTCGTATTCGTTTTTAGACGCTAGTACCGGAGACTATCAAGAGGAGGAGGTATTCTACCAGGAGGAAGAGCCGGAAAACTTCGATCACATACACCAATCAAGGCAAGCTAACACTCTTGCAAGGTTCCCTTGTGCAAAGCTCTACAAGAGCAAGGCACCAATATTTTTACTTTATGCTTAATGCTCCTATCCCAAGTTTTTACTTTACAAGCTTTTCTAAATTTTGTTTATCAAAGTTTACCTTTTTGATTCATGATTCACTTGGTTTAGATATAGAGTAGAACAAGAGCATCAAAGTTAGCCTAGAGCAAGACAAGCTAGTTAGCACCCCTCATGATTAGTTGCTAGTGCTAAACAAATAGAATTGACTACTCTAGATGGGATCATGTGAAATAAAATGACTTTGAAAACCTTGGAATGATGCTTCATTCTATTGAAAGATTTTGAAGGTGAATATGACTTGTGAATGACTTGGTGAATTTTACAAAAGCTGATGGTTGGGTTCGGATGCGATACCATTCCAATTTGAAAGTACCCCCACAATACCCAATATGGGTAAGGGCTTAACTAGAAATTTATGTGCTTTAGTATGGGTTCCCTCTGAACAAGCGTCATCGGGGTTAGGCCACAAAGCTGCCTCCACAACAAACAAAACGATGCGATATGACGTGGAATGAGGTGAATGTCCGGCCCAAGCCCTGTGCAGTTCCCGGGTTGACTGCGGTTTTCACCGGGAGGCCAAGCTCATGGGGAGAGGTGCCTATACTAGAGTATGTAAGTGAAAGGTTATGGTTGGTAGTCCGCATACGGAGTATGGTAAATCAGGGCCGATTAACCCCGACGGATTATTGCAAATATTGTGGCACAAGTGTACGACCTCTGCAGAGTGTAGAACTATTCGAATAGCCGTGTCCACGGTTATGGACGGTTGGAAAGGCCATACTGTTCCGTCATCAGACCATTTTCAAAAATGTGACATATGACTTGGGACTTGAATTTGAAAGGTGAATGGTGATTTTGAATTGAATCACAGCAGAGTTGTGGGAATGACACTAATGTTCCCACTTGAGTTAGTTTAGCAAATGAAGAGTCTTTTCTAAATGTTTATGAAATAAACTTGGCTTTATGCAAATAAACCTAGAGTTTAGTATCCCCTTACTAGAATTAATAGTGCTTACACTAGTATTAGTTTGCGAGTACTTTAAAAGTACTCATGGCTTTGTCCCTGGCTATTCAAATGGCCGGACTATGAAGGTGAACAACGAGTACGAGGAAGATGGACAGCATGACGTCTACGACAACTAGGACCGCTCCCGACGTCAAGCGTTGGCTCGTGGATTAGATAGCCACTACTACTTCGCTTCCGCTATTTGTGATGTTCGTTGATCGTTAGATCAACTATTATTGTAATATTGGATCATGTGATCTACCTTTGAAAGACGATTATGTGTTGTAATAAATGATGACTCTATGATATTCAACTATTATGTCTCGCAACAACAATATTCCCGGGATTGCGATGTATGGCATAATAGGCATCTCGGACTTAAAAATCCGGGTGTTGACAAGTTGGTATCGAGCCATTGTTTGACCTTAGGAGACCCTAGTTAGAATGGACGTCTGAAAAACTTAGTTTCAAAACCAATGAAGTGAATATTTATGAAAACTTATTCTCACTCTTACCCTTGAAATCTTTTCAAAAGGAGAAGTCCATGCTCTACTTTTCCTTGAAATTCTACCTAAAATTTTGCACACTTGATCACTTTAGTAGAACTCACACCTACGCAAGAGTTTGTATCAGGATCCCCTTGTATCGTAGAGCGATGAATGGTTCTTCAAACCAACGGTGTGTTAGCTTTGTAATATGTGATGTTTGGTATGAATGAAAAAGTGTTGTTGGTTTTTACCCCCGCAACACTACTCAAAATTTCGAGTTATGAACTTTTTTAAACTTTAACAAAACAAACCATAGAAATTTCCCTCTTACCTTATCATCTACCTCAATGTCAGATGGCCCCACCAACCCGCAACACCACCCAGGATACCATGATGCAACTGCTGCAGACAATGATGGCAGACCGAGAAGCCGAGAGAGCTGAACGCCAAGCAAACGTTGCTGCACTGCAACAGATAGCTCAGAACAATCAAGGCCACGGAAACCACGATCACCCTGGATCGAAGCTGAAGAACTTTCAGCACACCAACCCTCCGATGTTCAACAAGACTGAAGAGCCCCTCGATGCTGATGACTGGCTCCAGACAATGGAGAACAACCTCGAAGTTGCGGGAGTAGAAGCCGCGAGAAAGTATCGTTCGCCACCCACTACCTGTCGGGACCTGCCGAGCCTGGTGGACAAGTGCCCGTGCAATGAATGCGGGGCAAATGATGACCTGGGAAGACTTCAAGCTGATGTTTAGCAAGTATCATGTGCCCCAAGGACTGATCAAGAAGATGAGAGACGAGTTCCGTGAACTCAAGCAAGGAAGGATGTCCGTGGTGGAATATCGCGACAGGTTTCTCACTCTGTCAAGGTACGCCCGGATGAGACCGACACCAATGAGAAGAGGAAGGAAAGATTTCTGAACGGATCGCATGACGAGATGCAAACGTGTTAGTGAACATTCCGTTCGCCGACTTCGAAGCCCTCGTGGACTCAGCCATACAAATGGAAGGAAAGCTGCATCGGGCCAATGAGAACCGCAAGCGCGGAATGATGAACCAGAATGGACCCCACCATACCCGGAAGCACCGCAATAACTCCTCCGGAGGATTCAACCCCAAGATACAACAAGCCACCCGCCCGGACTTATCGCCCCTACAACAACAACAACAACGGAGGACCCCGAAGCCCGGAGGCAACAACAACAACAACAACAACAACAACAACCACAACAACAACAACAACCCCAACGAACAGCAACAACAACAATGGGAACCAACAACAACCCCAACACCGCCCCAAGGACTCGGAAGCAATGCCATCCCCTATCAACCCCAAAGGACAAGTCCACCATCAACTGCTATGAATGTGGAGTTGTGGGTCACTACTCCAATGAGTGCCCCAAGAAGCTTGCCAAGATTGCCGCCAACACCGCAGCACCTGCTCAACAACAGCGTCGCTTCGCTAGTAGAAGGAACCGGAACAACAACAACGGCCGCCTCTACCACATGATCGCCATCGAAGCTCGGGAAGCACCACAGACCATGCCAAGTATGTCTTCCTGTTAATAAAATGTTCAATCTCTCTTAGGAACCTAACTTTTCTTAAAATCTCGGGACGAGATTTGTTTAAGGGGGAAGGGTTTGTAACATCCCAAGAATTTCAAAATAAAACAAATGAATTTTCACTAGTTCCAAAATTTGGAACCAACAAAAACTTTTATTAAATTAAGTATGATACATAGTGATCTTGCTTAATTCTTGTGTTATTGCTATGATTGCTTGTTATTAGTATTTGAAATGATCTTAAACCCTAAACCTCACCCCTCCTATCACCATCCTAGTTAAAATAAAGTAAAAGGAAATTAAATAAGATAGAGGCATATATGCCTATGGATATATTTATAAAACCTTACCCTAAGCTTTTCTACTTTGCTTAGAGATTTGGAAAACCTTCATACCCCATACCTAGTACCTATCAAACCAATTCCAAGTGGTTTCCAAAGAAATTTAAAAAGAAATTAAAAATGCCATAGAGACATATGAGAGTAAAATGCAAATCTATGAATTTGGGAACCTTGACCCTAATATTTGTTATGAATGGAGGGATCACTCCTATATACCATTTCAACACTCAACCACACCAATTGGGTCAAGCCAAGTCAAACCTAAAATCAAATGCAACATATGCATAGAGGCATATGTGGCACATAGCCATTTCACCAATTTTTGCCCTATGACTCTAAACCTTGACCAAATGATGTGAAACCTTCTCTCAACCTATTATAACACTAAATTGACCCTAACCCATGTCCAAGTAAAGCAAGATGAACCCTTTTCAAAAATAATAAAAAGTGACACCTCATCTCTTATGTATTAAGGCCAAATTTGCAAATCTTTGAACAAGACCATTTGAATTGGTTTCAATGATCTTAAATTGTTTCTACACTAATAAGAACCACATTAGAGTCAACCAAAGTCAAAACAAATGGAGAGAAATCACATGGTGAGAAAAATCCATTTTTCCCTCACATACACTTTGGCCAAAATTGCAATACCTCAACCAAGGCCACTTTGGCTTGTGCCATTGATTGTAAAACTCTTAGATATCAAAAACAAACACAATTGACACAAAGAAACCAAAATCAAATCAAAGGAAAATTCAAAACTCACATACATGGGATAATGGTCACATGTCCCAATTTTATTTTCTTCCCCACTTGGCACCAATTTTTCTTCTGATTTCTCACCTAACCTTGGTCAACTAATGCCATGTCATCCAAGAACAAGTGATGGTGAACAACTCTCACGTTGACCATTAGTGCTGATGTTGACCAGGTTGACCGAGTAGTGAGGTGACAAGTGGAGACTTTGAATGAATGAGAAGATTACCCCAAATTTGAAATCTTGCAAAACTTAACCAAATCCACCACCACCACCACCAATCTTTCTCTTTAATTATATGTTTGAGTTGTACCAAAAAGAAATTCAAATTTCCACAAAAATCTTCTTGCGGCCATTTTATCGAACACATGGCAGGCAGCATCTTTGTTTCAGGTTACATGCTATTATCCAGAGGATTTTGGCCTAAACCCCTTTCAACTCGTGATGATCACCACCCTCTGCAACCCCTGCATCGAGCCAGGTCCTTGCTCCCTTCGATTAAAGTGGGGAGAGGGCAGCATTTTGGCCATGCCGTACCCATGCCGGCCACCCTCTCTTTAATCATCTCTGGCCCTCACCTCCCCCTCCCACCTTGTCCCAGAGCATCTCCGAGCCACCACGAGCACGCACGGTACACCGCCCATAGCTCGCCACGGCCTCGGCATTGGCCGAACGCGCGCGCCCAAAAGCATGCCGGAGCATGCCGGCCAACGCGGTGAGCGCGCACCGGCACAGCCGCCGGACGCCGCACACCACTCGCACGCACGCCCGTCCTCGCCCTCGCATCCTCGTGCACGCGTCGCCGAGCATCTACTCCCCGCCCTCTACACGCTAGACGAGCGCCGTAGGCTCGCAGCAGCACCGTCGCCATCGTCCATCGATCAACAGATGCCGCACGCCACCGTGACAAACGCCATCAAGCCGCCGAGCCATCCACGTCTCCTTTTCTCGCCGTGCCGTAAGCTCGTTGAGCATCGCCTGAGACGACGCCTACAAGATGCCATCCTCGCCTTGCCCTTTCGATCGACCGTGAGACGCCACGCCATGGACGAAGCTCCTCCACAGCACCCACGGCCACCTTGCTCTCCTCTATAAATAGCGACGATCGAGCACTCCATCTCTTCACACACATCCGCTCCCCTCCCATCCTTGAGTCCTTCTCCACCCATCAATTTCACCGGCCATCGCCGGAGCTGCCCGAATCGCGAGCTCAGGTCCCGCCGGAGCCCGCGGAAGCCATCCGCTCGACTGGCGCTGCCCGAGCGCCGCAGCTGCACCCAGAGCCTCTTCCTCCTCGCACTACGACCTTCACCGCGCATCTCGCTCGAGCCTGCCGTCGGCCCGGTAGGCTCTCCGACCCCCAACCTCCGTCGCCGTGACGCTCGTCGAATCTCGCCGGAGACGACAGACGCTCCCCGAACCGCACGATCTCAGTTCTAATCCGACGGCCGATTCTTTAGCGTACCGATTCGCTGTAAGTTAGAGACGCCGACATGTAGGCCCCCACCCCGACAGCGCCACCAAACGCGCCGAACCGCGTGTTGGGCTGCGAGTGCTCCATTCAAACCATTTCGGCCCAACTAACCTTTCCCGCCTAGCCTATGATTTCAAATCCGGTTTAATTCTTATTCAAATTTAAAGTGCTATCAGATGCTTTAGCTAGATTTGTAAATAGTTTCGAAATCGACCAAACCATATTTAGCAAACCTTATACGGTTGGAAAGCTCATGAAATTATCTAAACAATGCCACTGGCCTCAAACCTGAAAAGCATGCTTTAGAATTTAAATGATAGCAAAATAAACAAGACAGATACTTTTCTAACTTCAGAATAAATACTTAAAATTATCTACCAATATGAATTTTTAAGTTGATTCCAACTGCTAATAACTCACAATTAACAAACTCTAATTTACTATGTAAATATATGATAGGTGATCTGTACATGATCATGGGCTAGAATCAAAATATTGGCTAGGTAGTCAATACTAGCCCATTTAAATTATATCCCAATTTTAGGAATTTAAACCAATGAGGTGTAGCACCTCATTTAAATCATTCTCACAAGTAATTTGAAGTAATGTGTTGACCTTTAAATGCTTAGGCTCCTACTTGCTCACTTGTAGATTTTTAAATCAACATAGTATTTAAATTACACTAGTTATTTAAAATCACATGAGATGATGAATCTCATTTAAACCACTTTTCTCAAATACTAAGTGAGAAGTGTTGACCTTGGTCAACATGGGATCATCCCTGGTTATTTGAGAATATGGCATCACCTCAATAATAGTTTTTACTAAATTAAGTCACAACTATGTGTTAAATCATATGAGAGGTATTCCTCTCATTTAAATCTTGTTCTCAAGTAATTCAACATGAGGTAGTGACCATGGTCTAATAATCTCATATTGAGTTATTTGGTGGCATTAAATCACTATCATGCTAGTATTAAATTGCATGAGGTATGGAACCTCATTTAAATCATTTTTCTCAAATGATAAGTATGAAGAGGTTGACTTTGGTCAACCTAGGTCATATATTATCCATAAGAGAAATTAAATCTTAAGAGGAATTCAATGAGAGGAAATTATTTCTCCAAACCAAAGATAAACCCTACTTCCAATTTTCAATGAGAGGAAATTATTTTCCAAATATGAAATAAAGAAACCCTAGCTTAATTTGTGAATAAATGCTAAGTAGTGATGCTAGATCATTTGAGTGAGCCATTAAGGCTAATTAAGAGTACTTAAGTATTGTTTGGTGATTGTATCCTCGTATTCGTTTTTAGACGCTAGTACCGGAGACTATCAAGAGGAGGAGGTATTCTACCAGGAGGAAGAGCCGGAAAACTTTGATCACATACACCAATCAAGGCAAGCTAACACTCTTGCAAGGTTCCCTTGTGCAAAGCTCTACAAGAGCAAGGCACCAATATTTTTACTTTATGCTTAATGCTCCTATCCCAAGTTTTTACTTTACAAGCTTTTCTAAATTTTGTTTATCAAAGTTTACCTTTTTGATTCATGATTCACTTGGTTTAGATATAGAGTAGAACAAGAGCATCAAAGTTAGCCTAGAGCAAGACAAGCTAGTTAGCACCCCTCATGACTAGTTGCTATTGCTAAATAAATAAAATTGACTACTCTAGATGGGATCATGTGAAATGAAATGACTTTGAAAACCTTGGAATGATGATTCATTCTATTGAAAGATTTTGAAGGTGAATATGACTTGTGAATGACTTGGTGAATTTTACAAAACCGATGGTTGGGTTCGGATGCGATACCATTCCAATTTGAAAGTACCCCCACAATACCCAATATGGGTAAGGGCTTAACTAGAAATTTATGTGCTTTAGTATGGGTTCCCTCTAAACAAGCGTCATCGGGGTTAGGCCACAAGGCTGCCTCCACAACAAACAAAACGATGCGATATGACGTGGAATGAGGTGAATGTCCGGCCCAAGCCCCGTGCGGTTCCCGGGTTGATCTGCGGTTTTCACCGGGAGGCCAAGCTCATGGGGAGAGGTGCCTATACTAGAGTATGTAAGTGAAAGGTTATGGTTGGTAGTCCGCATACGGAGTATGGTAAATCAGGGCCGATTAACCCCGACGGATTATTGCAAATATTGTGGCACAAGTGTACGACCTCTGCAGAGTGTAGAACTATTCGAGTAGCCGCGTCCACGGTTATGGACGGTTGGAAAGGCCATACTGTTCCGTCATCAGACCATTTTCAAAAATGTGACATATGACTTGGGACTTGAATTTGAAAGGTGAATGGTGATTTTGAATTGAATCACAGCAGAGTTGTGGGAATGACACTAATGTTCCCACTTGAGTTAGTTTAGCAAATGAAGAGTCTTTTCTAAATGTTTATGAAATAAACTTGGCTTTATGCAAATAAACCTAGAGCTTAGCATCCCCTTACTATAATTAATAGTGCTTACACTAGTATTAGTTTGCGAGTACTTTAAAAGTACTCATGGCTTTGTCCCTGGCTATTCAAATGGCCGGACTATGAAGGTGAACAGCGAGTACGAGGAAGATGGACAGCATGACGTCTACGACAACTAGGACCGCTCCCGACGTCAAGCGTTGGCCTCGTGGATTAGATAGCCACTACTACTTCGCTTCCGCTATTTGTGATGTTCGTTGATCGATAGATCAACTACTATTGTAATATTGGATCATGTGATCTACCCTTGTAAGACGATTATGTGTTGTAATAAATGATGACTCTATGATATTCAACTATTATGTCTCGCAACAACAATATTCCTGGGATTGCGATGTATGGCATAATAGGCATCTGGACTTAAAAATCCGGGTGTTGACATATTGAATATGTACTTATGCACTTTATCTCTTATTAAGTTGCTTGTTGTGCGATAACCATGTTCCTGGGGACGCCATCAACTACTCTTTGTTGAATATCATGTGAGTTGCTATGCATGTCCGTCTTGTCTGAAGTAAGGGAGATTTACCACTCATTTAATGGTTAGAGCATGCATATTGTTAGAGAAGAACATTGGGCCGCTAACTAAAGCCATGAATCATGGTGGAAGTTTCAGCTTTGGACATATATCCTCAATCTCATATGAGAACATTAATTGTTGCTACATGCTTATGCATTAAAGAGGAGTCCATTATCTGTTGTCTATGTTGTCCCGGTATGGATGTCTAAGTTGAGAATAATCAAAAGCGAGAAATCCAAAATGCGAGCTTTCTCCTTAGACCTTTGTACAGGCGGCATAGAGGTACCCATGTAGGATAACGTAGCATAGAAAACAAAAAATTTCCTACCGCGAACACGCAATCCAAGCCAAGATGCAATCTAGAAGACGGTAGCAACGAGGGGGTATCGAGTCTCACCCTTGAAGAGATTCCAAAGCCTACAAGATGAGGCTCTTGTTGCTGCGGTAGACGTTCACTTGCCGCTTGCAAAAGCGCGTAGAAGATCTTGATCACGATCGGTTCCGGGCGCCACGAACGGGCAGCACCTCCGTACTCGGTCACACGTTCGGTTGTTGATGAAGACGACGTCCACCTCCCGTTCCAGCGGGCAGCGAAGTAGTAGCTCCTCTTGAATCCGACAGCACGACGGCGTGGTGTCGGTGGCGGTGGAGAACTCCGGCGGAGCTTCGCTAAAGCACGCGGGAGCTATGGAGGAGAGGGGGGCGGCTAGGGTTTGGGAGGGGTGGCCGGCCT
>NC_061514.1:170464494-170596060 GCF_022539505.1 Lolium rigidum
GCACCACCCTTTGATAACACTTGAGTTACACTTTCTGCGCCTAGCTGAAAGGCGTTAAAGAAAAGCGCTTATGGGAGAAAACCCATGTTTTTACTACAGTATTTTTGTTTTATATTTGAGTCTTGGAAGTTGTTTACTACTGTAGCAACCTCTCCTTATCTTAGTTTTGACTTTTGTTGTGCCAAGTAAAGTCTTTGATAGTAAAGTAAGTACTAGATTTGGATTACTGCGCAGTTCCAGATTTCTTTGCTGTCACGAATCTGAGTCTACCTCCCTGTACGTAGCTCAGAAAATTAAGCCAATTTACGTGCATGATCCTCAGATATGTACGCAACTTTCATTCAATTTGGGCATTTTCATTTGAGTAAGTCTGGTGGCCTAATAAAATCCATCTTTACAGACTGTTCTGTTTTGACAGATTCTGCCTTTTATTTTCGCATTGCCTCTTTTGCTATGTTGGATGAATTTATTTAATCCATTAATGTCCAGTAGATTTATGCAATGTCCAGAAGTGTTAAGAATGATTGTGTCACCTCTGAACATGTTAATTTTTATTGTGCACTAACCCTCTAATGAGTTGTTTCGAGTTTGGTGTGGAGGAAGTTTTCAAGGATCAAGAGAGGAGTATGATGCAATATGATCAAGGAGAGTGAAAGCTCTAAGCTTGGGGATGCCCCGGTGGTTCACCCCTGCATATTCTAAGAAGACTCAAGCGTCTAAGCTTGCGGATGCCCAAGGCATCCCCTTCTTCATCGACAACATTATCAGGTTCCTCCCCTGAAACTATATTTTTTTTCCGTCACATCTTATGCACTTTGCTTGGAGCGTCGGTTTGTTTTTGTTTTTTGTTTTGTTTGAATAAAATGGATCCTAGCATTCACTTTATGGGAGAGAGACACGCTCCGCTGTAGCATATGGACAAGTATGTCCTTAGGCTCTACTCATAGTATTCATGGCGAAGTTTCTTCTTCGTTAAATTGTTATATGGTTGGAATTGGAAAATGCTACATGTAGTAACTCTAAAATGTCTTGGATAATTTGATACTTGGAAATTGTTGTGCTCATGTTTAAGCTCTTGCATCATATACTTTGCACCCATTAATGAAGAAATACTTAGAGCTTGCTAATTTGGTTTGCATATTTGGTTTCTCTAGAGTCTAGATAATATCTAGTATTGAGTTTTGAACAACAAGGAGGACAGTGTAGAGTCTTATAATGTTTACAATATGTCTTTTATGTGAGTTTTGCTGTACCGTTCATCCTTGTGTTTGTTTCAAATAACCTTGCTAGCCTAAACCTTGTATCGAGAGGGAATACTTCTCATGCATCCAAAATCCTTGAGCCAACCACTATGCCATTTGTGTCCACCATACCTACCTACTACATGGTATTTATCCGCCATTCCAAAGTAAATTGCTTGAGTGCTACCTTTAAAATTCCATTATTCACCTTTGCAATATATAGCTCATGGGACAAATAGCTTAAAAACTATTGTGGTATTGAATATGTACTTATGCACTTTATCTCTTATTAAGTTGCTTGTTGTGCGATAACCATGCTTCTGGGACGCCATCAACTATTCTTTGTTGAATATCATGTGAGTTGCTATGCATGTCCGTCTTGTCCGAAGTAAGAGAGATCTACCACCTTAATGGTTGGAGCATGCATATTGTTAGAGAAGAACATTGGGCCGCTAACTAAAGCCATGAATCATGGTGGAAGTTTCAGTTTTGGACATATATCCTCAATCTCATATGAGAATAATAATTGTTGCCACATGCTTATGCATTAAAGAGGAGTCCATTATCTCGTTGTCCATGTTGTCCCGGTATGGATGTCTAAGTTGAGAATAATCAAAAGCGAGAAATCCAAAATGCGAGCTTTCTCCTTAGACCTTTGTACAGGCGGCATGGAGGTACCCCATTGTGACACTTGGTTAAAACATGTGCATTGCAAAGATCCGGTAGTCCAAGCTAATTAGGACAAGGTGCGGGCACTATTAGTATACTATGCATGAGGCTTGCAACTTGTAAGATATAACTTTCATAACTCATATGCTTTATTACTACCGTTGACAAAATTGTTTCATGTTTTCAAAATAAAAGCTCTAGCACAAATATAGCAATCGATGCTTTCCTCTTTGAAGGACCATTCTTTTACTTTTACGTTGAGTCAGTTCACCTATCTCTCTCCACCTCAAGAAGCAAACACTTGTGTGAACTGTGCATTGATTCCTACATACTTGCATATTGCACTTGTTATATTACTCTACATTGACAATTATCCATGAGATATACATGTTACAAGTTGAAAGCAACCGCTGAAACTTAATCTTCCTTTGTGTTGCTTCAATACCTTTACTTTGATTTATTGCTTTATGAGTTAACACTTATGCAAGACTTATTGATGCTTGTCTTGAAGTACTATTCATGAAAAGTCTTTGCTTTATGATTCACTTGTTTACTCATGTCATTACCATTGTTTTGATCGCTGCATTCATTACATATGTTTACAAATAGTATGATCAAGGTTATGATGGCATGTCACTTCAGAAATTATCTTTGTTATCGTTTTACCCGCTCGGGACGAGCAGAACTAAGCTTGGGGATGCTTGATACGTCTCGACGTATCGATAATTTCTTATGTTCTATGCCATATTATTGATGATACCTACATGTTTTATGCATACTTTATGTCATATTCGTGCATTTTCTCGGAACTAACCTATTAACAAGATGTCGAAGTGCCGCTTGTCTGTTTTCTGCTGTTTTTGGTTTCGAAATCCTAGTAACGAAATATTCTCGGAATTGGACGAAATCAAGACCCGGGGCCCTATTTTGCCACGAACCTTCCGGAAGACCGAAAGGGATACGAAGTGGGGCCACGAGGGGCTGCCACCATAGGGCGGCGCGGCCCAGCCCTTGGCCGCGCCGACCGTGGTGTGGGGCCCCCGTGTGGCCCCCACGTTGCCCTTCCGCCTACTTAAAGCCTCCGTCGCGAAACCCCTGAGGCGAAAAACCACGATACGGAAAACCTTCCAGAGACGCCGCCGCCGCCAATCCCATCTCGGGGGATTCTGGAGATCTCCTCCGGCACCTTGCCGGAGAGGGGATTCATCTCCCGGAGGACTCTACACCGCCATGGTCGCCTCCGGAGTAATGAGTGAGTAGTTCACCCCTGGACTATGGGTCCATAGCAGGTAGCTAGATGGTTGTCTTCTCCTCATTGTGCTTCATTGTTGGATCTTGTGAGCTGCCTAACATGATCAAGATCATCTATCTGTAATACTCTATGTTGTGTTTGTCGGGATCCGATGGATAGAGAATACCATGTTATGTTAATTATCAAGTTATTACATATGTGTTGTTTATGATCTTGCATGCTCTCCGTTATTAGTAGAGGCTCTGGCCAAGTTTTTGCTCTTAACTCCAAGAGGGAGTATTTATGCTCGATAGTGGGTTCATGCCCGCATTGACACCGGGACGAGTGACGAAAGTTCTAAGGTTGTGCTGTGTCTGTTGCCACTAGGGATAAAACATTGATGCTATGTCCGAGGATGTAGTTATTGATTACATTACGCACCATACTTAATGCAATTGTCTGTTGCTTTGCAACTTAATACCGGAGGGGTTCGGATGCTAACTCGAAGGTGGACTTTTTAGGCATAGATGCGGTTGGATGGCGGTCTATGTACTTTGTCGTAATGCCCAATTAAATCTCACCTGTACTTATCATGACATGTATGTGCATTGTTATGCCCTCTCTATTTGTCAATTGCCCGACCGTAATTTGTTCACCCAACATGCTTTTATCTTATGGGAGAGACACCTCTAGTGAACTGTGGACCCTGGTCCATTCTTTTAATACTGAAATACAAATCTGTCGCAATACTTGTTTTTACTTGTTTTCTCTGCAAACAATCATCTTCCACACAATACGGTTAATCCTTTGTTACAGCAAGCCGGTGAGATTGACAACCTCACTGTTTCGTTGGGGCAAAGTACTTTGGTTGTGTTGTGCAGGTTCCACGTTGGCGCCGGAATCCCTGGTGTTGCGCCGCACTACATCCCGCCGCCATCAACCTTCACCGTGCTTCTTGGCTCCTCCTGGTTCGATAAACCTTGGTTTCTTTCTGAGGGAAAACTTGCTGCTGTGCGCATCATACCTTCCTCTTGGGGTTCCCAACGAACGTGTGAAATACACGCCATCATGTTCATATGTGAGTCTTGCTGCACTGTTTTATACTTGAGTTTGCTTCAAACAACCTTGCTAGCCTAGCCTTGTATTGAGAGGAATTCTTCTAGTGCATCCAAATTCTTGAGCCAAAAACTATGCCATTTGTGTCCACCATACCTACCTACTACATGGTATTTTCTGCCATTCCAAGCAAATACTTCATGTGCTACCTTTAAACAATTCAAAAGCTATTATCTCTTATTTGTGTCAATGTTTTATAGCTCATGAGGAAGTATGTGGTGTTTTATCTTTCAATCTTGTTGGGCAGCTTTCACCAATGGACTAGTGGCTTCATCCGCTTATCCAATAATTTTGCAAAAAGAGCGGGCGCGGGGTTCCCAGCCCCCAATTAATCAACCTTCATTAATAATTCTCTTCACATGTTTTGCTCTGATTCATCAGTAAGCAACTTAATTTTGCAAATAGACACTCCTTCATGGTATGTGAATGTTGGAAGGCACCCGAGGATTCGGTTAGCC
The DNA here is from genome assembly GCF_022539505.1 of Lolium rigidum. Classification (NCBI taxonomy): domain Eukaryota; kingdom Viridiplantae; phylum Streptophyta; class Magnoliopsida; order Poales; family Poaceae; genus Lolium; species Lolium rigidum. Next base: position 170,469,210 of record NC_061514.1, read on the forward strand.
ATGGCTTGTGTAAGCAAAAGGTTGGGAGGAGTGTCATCCATAAATAATAAAACTAAAGTACATGTGTAAACAAAAGAGAAGAGGGATGATCTACCTTGCTGGTAGAGATAACGTCCTTCATGGGAGCCGCTCTTGAAAGTCTGGTTGATGAGGTAGTTAGAGTGCCCACTACCATTCGTTGACAACAACAAACACCTCTCAAAACTTTACTTTTATGCTCTCCATATGATTTCAAAACTTGAAAAGCTCTAGCACATGATTTAATCCCTGCTTCCCTCTGCGAAGGGCCATTCTTTTACTTCTATGTTGAGTCAGTTTACCTACTTCTTTCTATCTTAGAAGCAAACACTTGTATCAACTGTGTGCATTGATTCTTACATGTTTACTTATTGCACTTGTTATATTACTTTGTGTTGACAATTATCCATGAGATATACATGTTGAAGTTGAAAGCAACCGGTGAAACTTAATCTTCCTTTGTGTTGCTTCAATGCCTTTACTTTGAACTTATTGCTTTATGAGTAACTCTTATGCAAGTCTTATTGATGCTTGTCTTGAAAGTATTATTCATGAAAAGTCTTTGCTATATGATTCAATTGTTTAGTCATTATCTTTACCATTGCTTTGAATCGATGCATTCATCTCATATGCTTTACAATAGTATTGATCAAGATTATGATAGCATGTCACTTCAGAAATTATCTTTGTTATCGTTTACCTACTCGAGGGCGAGTAGGAACTAAGCTTGGGGATGCTTGATACGTCTCAAACGTATCGATAATTTCTTATGTTCCATGCTTGTTTTATGACAATACCTACATGTTTTGTTCACACTATATGATGATTTTATGCGTTTTCCGGAACTAACCTATTGACGAGATGCCGTAGGGCCAGTTCCTGTTTTCTGCTGTTTTTGGTTCCAGAAATCCTAGTAAGGAAATATTCTCGGAATCGTACTAAATCAACGACCAGCATCCTATTTTTCCACGAAGCTTCCAGAACACCCGAGAGCCGCCAGAGGAGGGCCCTGTGGGCCCCAGATGACAGGCCGGCGCGGCCAGAGGGCGGGCCGCGCCCCCCTACTGTGTTGTCGCCTCGTCAGCCTTCCGACTCCGCCTCTTCGCCTATTTAAGGGTCCCTGACCTAAAACCTCGATACGAAAAAGCCACGGTACGAGAAACCTTCCAGAGCCGCCGCCATCGCGAAGCCAAGATCTAGGGGACGAGAGTCTCGTTCCGGCACACCGTCGGGACGGGAAGTGCCCCGGAAGGCTCCTCCATCGACACCACCGCCATCTTCATCACCGCTGCTGTCTCCCATGAGGAGGGAGTAGTTCTCCATCGAGGCTCGGGGCTGTACCGGTAGCTATGTGGTTAATCTCTCTCCTATGTACTTCAATACAATAATCTCATGAGCTGCCTTACATGATTGAGATTCATATGATGATGCTTGTAATCTAGATGTCATTATGCTAGTCAAGTGGATTTTACTTATGTGATCTCCGGAGACTCCTTGTCCCACGTGTGTAAAGGTGACAGGTGTGTGCACCGTGTGGGTCTCTTAGGCTATATTTCAGAGAATACTTATTCACTGTTATGAATGGCATAGTGAAGTGCTTATTTATATCCCTTTATGATTGCAATGTGTTTTGTATCACAATTTATCTGTGTGCTACTCTAGTGATGTTGTTAAAGTAGTCTATTCCTCCTGCACGGTGTAATGGTGACAGTGTGTGCATCGTGTAGTACTTGGCGTAGGCTATGATTGTGATCTCTTGTAGATTATGAAGTTAACTATTGCTATGATAGTATTGATGTGATCTATTCCTCCTTTCGTAGTGTGAAGGTGACAGAGTGTGCATGCTATGTTAGTACTTGGTTTGGTTATGTTGATCTGTCATGCACTCTAAGGTTATTTAAATATGAACATTGAATATTGTGGAGCTTGTTAACTCCGGCATTGAGGGTTCGCGTAATCCTACACGGTTAGTGGTGTTCATCATCCAACAAGAGGGTGTAGAGTCTAGCATCTATCTATTTATTCTGTTATGTGATCAATGTTGAGAGTGTCCACTAGTGAAAGTATGATCCCTAGGCCTTGTTCCTAAATATCGCTATCGCTGTTTGTTTACTTGTTTTACTCGCATCTATACTTCCTACAATATTACCACCATCAACCACACACCAGTCCTGGACAGCAAAGCACTTTTCTCAGTGCCGTTGCTACTGCTCACATTTATTCATACCACCTGTATTTCACTATCTCTTCGCCGAACTAGTGCACCTATTAGGTGTGTTGGGGACACAAGAGACTTCTTGCTTTGTGGTTGCGGGGTTGCATGAGAGGGATATCTTTGACCTCTTCCTCCCTGAGTTCGATAAACCTTGGGTGATCCACTTAAGGGAAACTTGCTGCTGTTCTATAAACCTCTGCTCTTGGAGGCCCAACACTGTCTACAAGAATAGAAGCACCCGTAGACATCAAGCACTTTTCTGGCGCCGTTGCCGGGGAGGAAAGGTAAAAGGCACTCATACTCCGGTCCCAGGTAAAAGTACTTTTCTGGCGCCATTGTGTGAGTGTTCGAAGCTATTTCCTTTAGATCCTACAATTGCATCTTTTTGTTTCTTGTTTACACTAGTTAGGCATAATGGACAACAATGAGCTTCTTATTCTATTTCCTGAGATAAGACATGAATGGTTTAATGCGAAAATTAAAAAACCTATGGAACCTTATTTGCATGCTGGTAGTAATATTAGTATGAACGCTTTGAACACCATTGTTGATAATGATATAGAAAGTTCTAAGCTTGGGGAAGCTGGTTTTCATGATCTTTTTAGTCCCCCAAAGCATTGAGGAGAAAATTTTCTTTGATGATACTTTGCCTCCTATTTATGATGATTATAATGATAGTGGTCTTTTGGTGCCGCCTACTATGGAGAGTAAATTTTATTGTGATTATACTATGCCTCCTACACTTGATGAGAATAATAATGATAGCTACTTTGTTGAATTTGCTCCCACTACAATTAATAAGAATGACTATGCTTATGTGGAGAGTAATAATTTTATGCATGAGACTCATGATAAGAATGCTTTATGTGATACTTATATTGTTGAGTTTGTTCATGATGCCACTGAAAGTTATTATGAGAGAGGAAAATATGGTTGTAGAAATTTTCATGTTACTAAAACACCTCTCCATATGCTGAAATTTTTGAAGTTACACTTGTTTTATCTTTCTATGCTTGTTGCATTATGCTTCATGAATTTGTTTATTTACAAGATTCCTATGCATAGGAAGCATGTTAGGCTTAAATTTGTTTTAAATTTGCTTCTTGATGCTCTCTTTTGCTTCAACTCTTATTTCTTGCGAGTGCATCATTAAAACTGCTGAGCCCATCTTAATGGCTATAAAGAAAGCACTTCTTGGGAGATAACCCATGTGTTTATTTTACTACAGTAATTTTGTTTTACATTTGAGTCTTGGAAGTTGTTAGCAACCTCTCCTTATCTTATTTTATTGCATTTGTTGTGCCAAGTAAAGTCTTTGATAGTAAGGTTCATACTAGATTTGGATTACTGCGCAGAAACAGATTTCTTGCTGTCACGAATTTGGGTATGATTCTCTGTAGGTAACTCAGAAAAATCTGCCAATTTACGTGAGTGATCCTCAGATATGTACGCAACTTTTAATCAATTTGAGAATTTTCATTTGAGCAAGTCTTGTGCCTCTTTAAAATTCGTCTTTACGGACTGTTCTGTTTTGACAGATTCTGCCTTTTATTTCGCATTGCCTCTTTTGCTGTGTTGGATGGATTTCTTTGTTCCATTACCTTCCAGTAGCTTTGAGCAATGTCCAGAAGTGTTAAGAATGATTGTGTCACCTCTGAACATGTGAATTTTTAATTATGCACTAACCCTCTAATGAGTTTGTTTTGAGTTTGGTGTGGAGGAAGTTTTCAAGGGTCAAGAGAGGAGGATGATACAATGTGATCAAGAAGAGTGAAAGCTCTAAGCTTGGGGATGCCCCGGTGGTTCATCCCTGCATATTTCAAGAAGACTCAAGCATCTAAGCTTGGGGATGCCCAAGGCATCCCCTTCTTCATCGACAAATTTATCGAGTTCCTCCCTTGAAACTATATTTTTATTCGGTCACATCTTATGTACTTTACTTGGAGCGTCTGTTTGTTTTTGTTTTTGTTTGAATAAATGCTTGTGTGGGAGAGAGACACGCTCCGCTGGTTCATATGAACACATGTGTTCTTAGCTTTTAATGTTCATGGTGAAGGTTGAAACTGGTTCGTTAATTGTTATATGGTTGGAAACGAGAAATGCTACATGTAGTAATTGGTATGATGTCTTGAATAATTTGATACTTGGCAATTGTTGTGCTCATATAGATCATGTTTAAGCTCTTGCATCATGTACTTTGTACCCATTAATGAAGAACTACATAGAGCTTGTTAAAATTTGATTTTGCATGATTAGTTTCTCTAGAGTCTAGATATTTTCTGGTTAAGGTGTTTGAACAACAAGGAGACGATGTAAAGTCTTATAATGCTTACAATATGTTCATATGTGAGTCTTGCTGCACCGTTTTATACTTGAGTTTGCTTCAAACAACCTTGCTAGCCTAGCCTTGTATTGAGAGGAATTCTTCTAGTGCATCCAAATCCTTGAGCCAAAAACTATGCCATTTGTGTCCACCATACCTACCTACTACATGGTATTTTCTCGCCATTCCAAGCAAATACTTCATGTGCTACCTTTAAACAATTCAAAAGCTATTATCTCTTATTTGTGTCAATGTTTTATAGCTCATGAGGAAGTATGTGGTGTTTTATCTTTCAATCTTGTTGGGCAGCTTTCACCAATGGACTAGTGGCTTCATCCGCTTATCCAATAATTTTGCAAAAAGAGCGGGCGCGGGGTTCCCAGCCCCCAATAAATCAACCTTCATTAATAATTCTCTTCACATGTTTTGCTCTGATTCATCAGTAAGCAACTTAATTTTGCAAATAGACACTCCTTCATGGTATGTGAATGTTGGAAGGCACCCGAGGATTCGGTTAGCCATGGCTTGTGTAAGCAAAAGGTTGGGAGGAGTGTCATCCATAAATAATAAAACTAAAGTACATGTGTAAACAAAAGAGAAGAGGGATGATCTACCTTGCTGGTAGAGATAACGTCCTTCATGGGAGCCGCTCTTGAAAGTCTGGTTGATGAGGTAGTTAGAGTGCCCACTACCATTCGTTGACAACAACAAACACCTCTCAAAACTTTACTTTTATGCTCTCCATATGATTTCAAAACTTGAAAAGCTCTAGCACATGATTTAATCCCTGCTTCCCTCTGCAAAGGGCCATTCTTTTACTTCTATGTTGAGTCAGTTTACCTACTTCTTTCTATCTTAGAAGCAAACACTTGTATCAACAGTGTGCATTGATTCTTACATGTTTACTTATTGCACTTGTTATATTACTTTGTGTTGACAATTATCCATGAGATATACATGTTGAAGTTGAAAGCAACCGCTGAAACTTAATCTTCCTTTGTGTTGCGCCTTTACATTGAACTTATTGCTTTATGAGTAACTCTTATGCAAGTCTTATTGATGCTTGTCTTGAAAGTATTATTCATGAAAAGTCTTTGCTATATGATTCAATTGTTTAGTCATTATCATGACCATTGCTTTGAATCGATGCATTCATCTCATATGCTTTACAATAGTATTGATCAAGATTATGATAGCATGTCACTTCAGAAATTATCTTTGTTATCGTTTACCTACTCGAGGGCGAGTAGGAACTAAGCTTGGGGATGCTTGATACGTCTCAAACGTATCGATAATTTCTTATGTTCCATGCTTGTTTTATGACAATACCTACATGTTTTGTTCACACTTTATGATGATTTTATGCGTTTTCCGGAACTAACCTATTGACGAGATGCCGAAGGGCCAGTTCCTATTTTCTGCTGTTTTTGGTTCCAGAAATCCTAGTAAGGAAATATTCTCGGAATCGGACGAAATGAACGCCCTGCATCCTATTTTTCCACAAAGCTTCCAGAACACCCGAGAGCCGCCAGAGGAGGGCCCTGTGGGCCCCAGATGATAGGCCGGCGCGGCCAGAGGGGGGGGCCGCGCCCCCCTACTGTGTCGTCGCCTCGTCAGCCTTCCGACTCCGCCTCTTCGCCTATTTAAGGGTCCCTGACCTAAAACCTCGATACGGAAAAGCCACGGTACGAGAAACCTTCCAGAGCCGCCGCCATCGCGAAGCCAAGATCTGGGGGACAGGAGTCTCTGTTCCGGCACGCCGCGGGACGGGGAAGTGCCCCCGGAAGGCTCCTCCATCGACACCACCGCCATCTTCATCACCGCTGTTGTCTCCCATGAGGAGGGAGTAGTTCTCCATCGAGGCTGGGGGCTGTACCGGTAGCTATGTGGTTAATCTCTCTCCTATGTACTTCAATACAATAATCTCATGAGCTGCCTTACATGATTGAGATTCATATGATGATGCTTGTAATCTAGATGTCATTATGCTAGTCAAGTGGATTTTACTTATGTGATCTCCGGAGACTCCTTGTCCCACGTGTGTAAAGGTGACGAGTGTGTGCACCGTGTGGGTCTCTTAGGCTATATTTCACAGAATACTTATTCACTCGTTATGAATGGCATAGTGAAGTGCTTATTTATATCCCTTTATGATTGCAATGTGTTTTGTATCACAATTTATCTGTGTGCTACTCTAGTGATGTTATTAAAGTAGTCTATTCCTCCTGCACGGTGTAATGGTGACAGTGTGTGCATCGTGTAGTACTTGGCGTAGGCTATGATTGTGATCTCTTGTAGATTATGAACTTAACTACTGCTATGATAGTATTGATGTGATCTATTCCTCCTTTCGTAGTGTGAAGGTGACAGTGTGCATGCTATGTTAGTACTTGGTTTGGTTATGTTGATCTTTCATGCACTCTAAGGTTATTTAAATATGAACATTGAATATTGTGGAGCTTGTTAACTCCGGCATTGAGGGTTCGTGTAATCCTACACAGTTAGTGGTGTTCATCATCCAACAAGAGGGTGTAGAGTCTAGAATCTATCTATTTATTCTGTTATGTGATCAATGTTGAGAGTGTCCACTAGTGAAAGTATGATCCCTAGGCCTTGTTCCTAAATATCGCTATCACTCGTTTGTTTCTTGTTTTTATCGCATCTATACTTCCTGCAATATTACCACCATCAACCACACACCAGTCCTGGACAGCAATGCACTTTTTTGGTGCCGTTGCCACTGCTCACATTTATTCATACCACGTGTATTTCACTATCTCTTCGCCGAACTAGTGCACCTATTAGGTGTGTTGGGGACACAAGAGACTTCTTGCTTTGTGGTTGCAGTGTTGCATGAGAGGGATATCTTTGACCTCTTCCTCCCTGAGTTCGATAAACCTTGGGTGATCCACTTAAGGGAAACTTGTTGCTGTTCTACAAACCTCTGCTCTTGGAGGCCCAACACTGTCTATAAGAATAGAAGCACCCGTAGACATCAACCAGCAAAACTCTTGGTTGTATCTAGTATACATCCTTAATACACACTTTTGGAAGGTATGAATTTCTGCCTTCCTACAAACATATCTCATAAAAGAAATATGTAGTGATTACTAGAATAATCCACATAGACTATAAGCATTGCTACGGAAGATCTAATCTTATCGTAGTCAACTCTTTGAACTTTGTCGTAAACAACTTTTCGACAAGTCGAGCTTCTTCAAGGATATTCCATCCAAGTCCATCAATTTCATAGATCCATTTACTTTCAAAAAGTATTCACCTATCTTGGATTTCATGGCGCATAGCCATTTTAACGGAGTCAGGGCCCATCATAACTTCTTTGTATGTAGTTGGTTTATCATTGTTCAAAATCAATCATTTGTCCACAAATCATTTATTTGATCACAAAGTAAACCATACCTACAAGGTTCAATGGGTACTTTGATCTTTATGACTATAACTCTTTTGTAGACATGGGAGCTATGATCATCGTGGCCGCTTCCGGAACCATTTCCGATGCTGCTCTACTCTGATCATCATGCTCAGGTTCATAAACCTTATCAAGTTCCATTGTCCTCCACTAAAATACTTCGCTAGAAATAATTTCTTGGAAACAAGCAAGTAACATTAACAAACACTTTTGTCTCTTACTTCATAGTGGAAACAATTCCCAATTTGTTCTCTGGGACAACAACAGAGACATTCATCTGGTTTTGGTTGTAAACTCATTTACTTATGCTACGCATACCAAAATTTAAGAAAAGACTATTAGGTTTTATACCCATGCCATAACTCGTATGGTGTCATTTCAACGGATTATGATGATGCTCTATTCAGTGTAAAAGAGGTAGTCTCTAAAGCATAATCCACAAAAATATAATGGCATCATTTTATTTTATCTCATCATTAACCCAACAAGGTTTGGATACGTCTCTCGGAAACTCCATCATCACTATGATACTCCAAGACACGTGAGTTGTAGAACAATTTCATAACTCTCTTAGATGTTCGCTAAAACTCGTAATTCAAATATTTCCACCATGATCCAATCATAGATATTTGACTTTTCTATTACGATGATTTCCACTTCATGCTGAAATTTATTTGAATCCATTCAAATGTTTCAAACTTCTTCCTTATCGAATATATCCACATATATATACTCAATTTATTGTTGGAAGTTTTCATGAAGTAGAAGAATCTCCCGCACACAACTATGCCCAGTGAACCACATACATCATCATGTATGTTTCCACTAAGTTAGTTGCCCGTTTAACTCTTGGCCTATGAACGGTATTTCAGTCATTCTCTTTAGAATAGATTTGCAAGCGCCAAACGATTCAAAAATCAAATGACTCCGAAAATCCATTTGCATGGAGTTTCTTCATGCGTTCCTTTCTAACATGACCTAAATGGTGGAATTCACATCATTTGCCTTATGGCATTTTAGCGTCAGTGTTATGCATGTGTGCTTCACCATAAAGATTTATAATAACTTATCCATCGTACATGGAATGTTGTCATAATTTGAACAACTCATTGTTTACATTTAACCAGAATAAAACAACAATTATGAAGTTCTTTATTATAAATCTGAAGGGCTAGATAGAATGCCAACGACGAACATAATAACACTTTATTTTTGTTCTAGACGTGCACTCCTATCATATTCCTTGTCAGTCACTTAGGCCATTGTATTCTTATATTGCGTTGTTTTGTATGACACTTCATACCAACCAATATGGTACAAATACCCAAGAATTTCATTGTGTGACCAAACAAGGAATATACATCCATAACATGTATATCATCTATATAGACCTGAGCTAGACTTTCTAGTCTTTTCTTTCTTTCTGCCAAAAATCTTTTGTAGTTTCTCTTTTAGCTTTCCTCATTCTCAGAAAAGACTTCACCTTCAATAACTTCTAGGTCCATTGGTCAAATACTAATAACCTTGAGGTTCTTACCTTCAAGTTGATCATCACATGAAAAGTGTTCCAGATTTCACTATTAGTAACCTTTTAATGTGATGAACAATTTCACTCATAATTTTTATCCATCAAATCATGATGTCTTTCCGAGACCATGTTTGTACATGCCAGGCTCGTAAAGTTTTAACCTTAGTATTCGCATGTGCAAATCTGGCTTGCACCCGTTGTATGCACACGTAGAATCTATAACACCCGATCATCACGTGATGCTTCGAAACGATGAGTCTTAGCAACGGTGCATACTAAGGAAGATCACTTCATGGATATGTGAATATCGTTAGTGCCCAACTAGTTGGAGGATTGGGACGCCTGGCGTCTTCAACCTTCGTACATTCACATAAAACTTATGAGTTTATGTAGTCTCACTAGATTATATTCTATCATCTTGCAATAAGGTCTTAGATATCACATATATCTCATACCTTGCTTATTTCTGAAAACAAAATTTCCAGGTCCGTACTTTTCAAACGGATTTGAACTTCAAGTTTCACGGAGACAAGGTGATTTTAGGTACTAATTGAAACCATTGCTCCTTGAATCAGCAATGTGAGGTTTACTAAAATTTTGCAATAGGACTTAATCATTTCTTGATTCTTTAACAATACGGTACCAGTCCGTAAAGTTACTTGTCAGACTTAACAGTATTTCTATCTCAATTACAAGACTAGCGCATGGTAGATAACGGATGCCGATTCTACAAATTTAATTCAAAATACTATTCAGACTATGTTCATGATAATCAGTTCATGTTTTAATCTAATTACTAATGAACTCCCACTTAATACAACATCCCTCATAGTTGTTTAGTGTCACATGATCCATATCCACTACACCAAAACCAATCATCACGTGAGATGATGTAGCTTCAATGGTGAACATCAACATGTTGATCATATCATCCATATGAATCGTGTTCAACCTTTCGGTTTCCTGTGTTCCGAGGCCATGTTTGTACATGCTAGGCTCGTCAAGCAAACCCAAGTATTTCCGCGTGTGCAACATGCATGGCTTACACCCGTTGTATGTGAACGTAGAATCTATCACATCCGATCATCACGAGATGCTTCAAAACGACGAACTGTAGCAACGGTGCATACGAGGGGAGAACACTTTATTATCTTGATATTAATGTGAGGGGTCATCTTATAATGCTACCGTCGTGATCTAAGCAAGATAAGATGCATAAAGGATTAACATCACATGCAATTCATAATATGTGATATGATATGGCCTTTCTTCTTGTGCTTTTGATCTCCATCTCCAAAGCACACGAGCATGATCTCCATCATCACCAGCATTGCACCAAGGTCCATGGCGCCACTTCATGGTTGTCCATCACTTATAGCTACTATAACAACTACTTGAAATAAAGCTATTACATGATGAATAGACACGCAGGTCTTAACAAATTTAAAGACAACCATTAGGCTCCTGCCGGTTGCCATAATACAATAATGAACATCTCATACATCAAATATAATCATCACATCATGGCCATATCACATCACCAAACCCTGCAAAAACAAGTTAGACGCCTCTAATTTGGTTTGCATATTTTACGTGGTTTAGCGTTTTCGAGTAAGATCCAATCTACCTACGAACATGAACCACAACGATGATACTAGTGTTGTCAATAGAAAGAGTAGATTGAATCTTCACTATGGTGGGAGAGACAAACACCCGCAAAGCCACTTATGCAATACAAGTTGCATGTCAAGCATGGAGCAAGTCTCATGAGACGCGGTCATGTAAAGTTAGCCGGGCCGTTTCATCCCACCATCCCGCAAGATGCAAAGTACACTAACTAAAAATAACAAAAGCATCAACGCCCACAAAAACCATTGTGTTCTACTCGTGCAACAGATCTATGCATAGACACGGCTCTGATATCACTGACGGGTTCGTTGCATGGAAAACAAAGAATTTCTACCGTGAACATGAACAAAAACCACGATCCAATCTAAGAAGAAGCAAGATCTAATCTACCAAGATCGAAGCAACGAGATGTATGTGGGACTAACCCTCGGAGATTCCAAAACCTACGAGATTAGATCTCGTTGTTGATGTAGTCGATCGTTGTAACACCCCAAAAATTTCAAAATAAAACAAATGAATTTCCCTAGTTCCAAATTTTGGTACCAACAAAAACTTTTATTAAATTAAGTGGGATACATAGTGATCTTGCATAATCCTTGTGCTATTGCCATGATTACTTGTTATAATAGTTTGAAATAATCTTAAACCCTAAACCTCACCCCTCTTTTCACCCTCCTAGTTAAAATAAAATAAAAAGGAAATTAAATAAGAAAAAGGCATATGTGCCTATGGCTATTTTTATAAATCTTTACCCTAGAACTTTCTACTTTGCTTAGAAGTTTGGAAAGCCTTCATATCACCCTACCTAGCACTTATCAAACCTAATCCAAGTTGTTTCCAAAGAAACTAAAAAGAAACTAAAAATGCCATAGAGGCATATGAGAGTAAAATAGCAAATTTGTGAATTTGAGAAGATTGACCCTAGGACTTGTTGTGAATGGTGGGATCACTCCTATATACCATTTCAACACTCAACAACACCATTTGGGTCAAGCCAAGTCAAATTAAAATTCAAATGCAACATATGCATAGAGGCATATGTGGCACATAGCCATTTCACCAAATTTTGCCCTATGACTTTAAACCTTGACCAAATGTTGGGAAACCTTCTCTAAACCTAATCTAATGCTAAATTGACCCTAACCCATGTCCAATTAAATCAAGATGAACAATTTACAAGTTTAATGAAATTTGACACATCACCTCTTATGTGTTATGGCCATTTTTGCAAATCTTTGAACAAGACCATTTGAATTGGTTTCAATGGTTTGAAAATGTTTCTAAACTAATAATAATCACTTTAGAGTCAAGAATAATCAAATCACAAAGAGAGAAATCAAATAGGGAGAAAATCCCCAAAATTCACTCACATACACTTAGCCAAATTTGCAAATCTTCAACCAAGGCCACCATTGCTTGATCTATTGTTTGTAAAACTCTTATATATGATTAAAAAAACACAATTGCATCAAAGAAACCAAAATCAAACCAAAGCAAATCTCGAAACCTTCACACATATGATAATGGTCATATGTGCACTTTTTAAAATCTTCACCACTTTACCTCTCTGGTTTTGACTTTTCTTCAACCAACCTTGACCAACCATTGCCATGTCATCCAAGACCATGTCAAGGTGAACAACTTTCATGTTGACCACACATGCTAATGTTGACCAGGTTGACCAGTAGAGATTTGACAAGTGGAGACTTTGAAATTATGGGAAGATCATACCAATTTTGAAATCTCACAAATCTTCACCAAAAAGAACACCACCACCACCACCATTCTATCACATTAAATATTTCAATGAAGTTCACCAAAAAGAATTTCAAAATTTAAAAATTTTCTCATGCGGCCATTGTGTCGAACACCTGGCAGGCAGCATCTAGCTTTTGTGTTACATCTCATTATCCAGTGGTTCTTAGCCTAAACCTCTTTTAGCTTGTGATGATCACACTCCCCTACAACCCCTGCATCAATGCCATGTACTTGCACCACCGTTTAAAGTGAGAAAAAGACCTAAACTAACCATGCCGTGCACCATGCCGGCCACCCATGCCACTCCTCTCTCTGGCCACCTCCTCTCACTTTCACCATGTCACAGAGTACCCCCAGCACACAAGGACGACGCCAGTACCAAGCCCTAGCCCATCCGTGCACCCCATTGGCCGAACCAGGCGCGCCCATGCACGCCCAGTACCGTGCCAGGCACGCGGTGAGCGCGCCCAGACGACGCCCTGGACGCGCCAGAGCGCCACTCGACCCGTCGCTCTCGTCCTCCTCTCCCTCCCCCACTTGGCGCGCGTGATCACCACGCCTACAGCTACTCGCCTGACCTCCTCACTAGCTCGCGCACGCCCCATCGCCGTCGCCATCATCAAGTTTCTGCCGCGCCGGTACCGCGAGGACGGCAACGACGCCGCACGCTCCCATCCTTCCCTAGCTGCGCCATCAAGCTCCCTAGCACTGACTAGCCGTCGCCTACCTCCTGCACCCCATACCTTGCCCCTTCGCGTCCTGGATCGCCGGCGCCATCGACGACCCTGCCGCACCCCCACGGTCACCTCGCGCCCTATAAATAGAGGCCATTCCAGCCTTCTCCCTCCACAGCAAACTTGCTTCTCTCCCTCTCCTTGACCTCCTCAACCACTGCACCCCCTCGATTAAGCCTCACGCTGCTCCAATTGCTCCGTCGATCGCCGGAGTCCGCCGCAGATCGACTCGCCAAATTCGGGCACCATTGGAGTTGCCATTGGTACCAGTAGGATCCTCGTCCTCGACAACCTCGTCTAGCACCTGCGTCGCCCCTCGCCGGAGTCCCAGCTCGCCGTCGACCCCCTACCTCCGCCGTGCCTGCGTCTGCTTCTCGCCAACGACGACGACGCCCCTCCACCGTTGATTTCGCTTCTGATCGCGCGGCTCAGGTTAGTTGATACCGTTTCGGTGAAATAAGCCACTGACGGGTGGGACCCCATGTCAGCAGGCCCGAACCGTTACTGGGCCAGTTCCTTCGTTCAAACCATTTCGGCCCATCTGTTTTCCCGCGCAGCCCAACAATTTAAACTGTGTATGAATCCATTTCAGCAGTTATTCCATTCTGGTCTGTGCTATAAATTGAATAGTTCAAAATCTAAAATTCCAATTTGAGTAATTCAAAATGTTACAGAAAGCTTATGAATTTATCTAGCCAACCCCACTGGGTTTAACCTTATACCTTGTGTAGTTTTGGAATAGCAAAAATAACAAAACAGAGACTTTTCAGTATTCAAATAAATCTTGAAAATCAACCATTTTGAATTTTGAAGTGAATCCAATTGCAATAATTCACTTTTAACAAACCCTAATTTAATATGTAAAAATATGATATGGATTCTGTACATGATCATGGGCTAGATTCAAAAATTGGCTATGTAGTCAATACTAGCTCATTTAAATCAATTTCAAAATTTTAGGGTTTTAAATCTATGAGGTGTAGCACCTCATTTAAATCACTTTCCCAAGTGTTATGCAGTAAGGTGAGGTCCTTAGTTGCATGATCTCATATTTTCTCACTTGTGGAATTTAAATCAAAGTAGTATTTAATTTTGGCAATGGTTATTTTAAATCACATGAGATGATGAATCTCAATTAAATCACTTTTCTAAAATAATAAATGTGAAGTGTTGACCTTGGTCAACATGGGATCATCCCTGGTTATTTGAGAAGATTAAGTCTTAAGGAGAATTCAATGAGAGGAAATTATTTCTCCCAAACCAAAGAGAAACCCTAATTCCAATGTTTAATGAGAGGAAATTATTTTTCCAATTATTAAATAAGGAACCCCTAGAATAAATTTTGGATAAATGTTAAGTAGTAATGCTAGATCAATTGTGTGAGCCATTAAGGCTAATTAAAGATTGCTTAAGTGTTGTTTGGTGATTGTATCCTCGTATTCGTTTATAGACGCTAGTACCGGAGACTATCAAGAGGAAGAGGTCTTCTACCAAGAGGAAGAGCAAGAAAACTTTGATCACATCACCAATCAAGGCAAGCTAGACTAATGCAAGCTATTTTGTTTGCAAGATATTATCAATGCAACTAGAATAATGCAAAGCTCTACAAGAGCAAGGCACCATTACTTTTATTTTATGCTTAATGCTCCTATCCCAAGTTTTTACTTTACAAGCTTTACTAAATTTTGTTTATCAAAGTACTTTTTGATTCATGATTCACTTAGTTTAGTTATGGAGAAGTGCAAGAGTATCAAACTTAGCCTAGAACAATCCAAGTTGCTTAGCACCCCTCATGACTAGTTGCTAGTGCTCAATAATCAAAGTGACTATTCTAGATGGGAACTTGTGAAAACCAATGACTTTGAAAACCTTGGAATGATGAGTCATTCTATTGAAAGATTTTGAAGGTGAATGTGACTTGTGAATGACTTGGTGAATTTTACAAAACTGATGGTTGGGTTCGGATGCGATACCATTCCAATTTTACAAGTACCCCCACAATACCTGAATCTGGGTAAGGCTTAGCTGGAAATTTATGTGTCTTAGTATGGGTTCCCTCTAAAACAAGCGTCATCGGGGTTATGCCGGAGGCTGCCTCTACAACAAAAGGAATGATGTGAAATGTGGGGATCCCAGACTAGCTGTCCAAAATCCCTGTTATGTATACAGTTCACGATCCCATGATCAGTGCGTCGTGAACACATAACCGAACTGATATCAAATTACACCATCCATTACAAAGCGGAATAAGAAAATTACAATGAGGTCACATGACCATTACTTACATAATAGCCTCGAAGGGCCTAACTAAACATCAGAGTAGCAACATCACTTCAGCAGCGTAGTACCCAAGTCATCCGCCATAACCCTACGAGCAAGCGAGCGGGAAGACGTTCCTAGCTCGCATAGACGTCGTCAACTCCTTCTTCATCCATTGTGTTCCTCCGAGTCTTGCCAAGTAAATAGCCAGGGACAAAGCCGTGAGTACATTGGAATTGTACTCGCAAACCATCAAGAAAGGTGCTAACAATGCTAACTAAAAGAGACAAGAGAAGAAGGATAGCTTCTCTTGTGGATATAGCACGTGAAAGAGAATCAGTTTCTCTTGTGGATATAGCATCCCAACATCGCAGTTGAAGGGGACACTAAGAGGGTTCTATGACATCTCTATATCTTTGTTAAAGAAGATACTTCAAAAGAGTTCTACAACATAAAACACTAGGAAGGGGGTAACCCAGTTTATTTCCTTTCCGACCATCTCCACAAGTTCCTTTTTCCTTTGGTAAACACTTTCTCAAACAAAACTCATCAGGCTAAGCAGCAGCCATTTCAACCGTCCATGACCGCGGACACGGCTATTCGAATAGATTTGACTCTGCAGAGTTTGCACACTTTCCCCACAAGATCCGCGAGTTTATCATGTGGGCATCATCCCTGGCATATCAACTATGCCATGACAAAAACTCGGACATAGCCTTTCGCCTATTCGTCTAAGCACGGGATCCTACCCTATGGAGTATGTACCTCCCCGGGACCGTGGCAGCTCACCTCACTTTGAGCGTGGCTCCACCGCCAAGCCAGGAGACCCATAGTGTCTTCCGGACGGGTCAGCCCCGAAGGCCTCCCGTTATACTATTGTCTCCACCAACGACAATCCGGATTCAGGGGTAACCTTACCCTTATATAGTTGTGCGGTTGTTGACGTCAGAAACCCCCTGGCGGGCAGAGACGGGCAACACAGTAGAGCCGGGAACAACTAGGGTTGCGGCTGGCCCCAGTCCCTCAGAGCGACGGCCCGCAAAGCCTCCTGGTCGCACGTCCGATGCTATCGCAAGGGCGTGCCACCCGACCTATACCTGGTCGGGAAGGTGTGGATGATGCCTCGCTTAGTTTCCTGCATGGCATACACGTAAACATTAAATACGAGCCTCGATCGGCTCTCGAGTTGTCTCGTGAATCGGCTCAAAGAGCCGATTCACCCATGATTCGAACGAGGTGTCCGAATATATGGTGGTCCTGCTTGATCAAGATAAAGCTGATGAGACCTACGACGATTTAGGGTTTTCACCGCATAATCGGATCGTCCTACTCACGATTGGGCCTCGCGCTCGCGCACGGTGACCGTAAGCCGATCCTAGACAGGGCCTAAAAACCAACACGAGGTTGATCCCGGAACATCCTTTCTAGGGCTAGCAAACGTCACCCTACACGCCGCTGGATCCTCCAACCCTTTGTAGGGCCTAACTATTGCGGATGTTAAACTAATCCTTGATGAAACAAGGAGCAACCGTAACGGATCAGATCTACTAAACTATGATCAAGCGGGGTGCCGCCCCTACACCTAAGATAGGTGTAAGGGCGGCTAGATGTGCAAGGGTCGCATAACGAAAGCATGTAATTCGAAGAACAATGCTAACCCTAACACATCTAAGATAACTACGTTGCTCGCCATCAAAAAGGCTTCAGCACGAGCAACGCATGAACAACGTAGGCAGGCTTGTGCTGCCTAGATCGCAAGATGCGATCTAGGCAGCATGGTGCTTACCGGAGAAACCCTCGAGACGAAGGAGTTGGCGATGCGCCGAGATTTGTTTGTGTTGAACGTTGGTTGTTGTTTATTCCATAAACCCTAGATACATATTTATAGTCCAGCGGACTTTCTAATGTGGGCGTGCACTAAACCGTGCACGGGTAAAATTCTAACTTCTAAACTAAGATGCGATCTAATATGTTACAGATACACGGGCAATTAAGCCCAACTTGGTATAAAAGGCCGATTCTCGTATTTCTTCTACATATAATCTTCAAATCCATCTCGATCACGGCCCACCTCTGACTCGGTCAAATTCTGGTGATAACACATGCCCCCCTGGTTTTGGAAATGTCATTTCCAAAATCATTATGCTCTTCTTTCGTCGGGTCATGTCGTGGCAGAGCAGAACTGCCGCAGAATCCTCATCATGGTGCCTTGCCCCTTCCACTTCTCCACGTGGCCGCAAAACTCTCCTGTTGGGCAACATCTCCTCGGAAACTGCTGTGGCATTGAATCTCTCCCATATCCCCTTTATTTAACCGTTCTAAACAGCTTGCGTCTCCTTCGTCCTCCTCGCATTAGCACCAAAAAACACTCGTGCCACCATGTCTTCTTCCTCCTCCTCCGAGCTTTCCTACGGGTCCGACTCCTCCCGCGAGACGCCGCCGGAAATCCGTGCCCCAGAAGAATGGGACGAGGAGAGCCACGCCTCCTCCATTTGGTCCGAGGACGACAAGTCCTTGACCAGCGGGGATGAAGATCTTCAGTTCCTCGTCGACGGGGAACTGGAGTCAGAAAGCGAGGACGACCGGTTCCCCTGGGACGGCTGCCCCACCTCTGAAGAAGAGGAAGAGGAAGACGACGACGACGACTCCCTCGAGGGCTACCCGCCGGCGAAACGCCTCCGCATGTGGTGGGACGATGACAGCAGCGACGATGAAGACGGGGATGAAGCTCCCGTAGAGGGCTACGGGAGTAGCGACGAGGAGCCCATCGGCAGCAGTGCCGATGAGAGTTCCGAGGATGACGACGAGGGCAGTGATGGCCCGTAGAGTAGGATCTACCA
Source organism: Lolium rigidum (assembly GCF_022539505.1). Lineage (NCBI taxonomy): Eukaryota > Viridiplantae > Streptophyta > Magnoliopsida > Poales > Poaceae > Lolium > Lolium rigidum. The sequence continues at coordinate 170,487,944 of NC_061514.1, forward strand.
GTATAGGCCTAGCCGTAGTAGATTGGCCAATAGGCCCTTCTTTTGTTCTTCATTCTTTGAGCAATCGGTTCTTCCTTTGTAAGAAATCCTGTTTATTAATGAAGAAACTTCCCCAATTTGGTCTTGACGATTTCTTTTGGACCGATTCTCAATGAGCCGATGGCAACGCATCGGTCTCTCGTATAATGAACTTGAGCTCCGCCAGATCACCACCTTTGACGAAAATCGCTGCGCAGGACTAGCCGATGGCCACCCAATCGGCTTTCAAAAACGGGGCTTCCATCAGGCCAGCTGCCCCCCGAGTCTCAATCAAGGCGAACAGATACGAGGGCATGCCATTCAGACAGATGGACCTGGGCTAGGCCATGTCCGAGAGAACTATCATGCAGAGCCAGCCGATTCCCATCAAAATCGGATCTTCAGAGCAGAGAACCTTCGGGGTGAGCTGCCCCCCGAGCTTCTTCAGTTCTTCCTGCACCTTGCCGGCCAGATCGGCTCCTTTCCTTTGGCGGATCTAATGCAATCCATCCTTGACCTGATCTGCACGTCCAGGCTGCTTTTGGCATTGTTCTTGAAGAGAGGATCCGAGCCATTGGACCATTGAACCACTCCATTGAGGAGTTATCCCATCACAGCCGCTCTTCGTGGTCCACTTCCTGCTCCATTGATCCTCTGATAGTTACAGCTACACCTCTGCATCGGCTTGTATATCCTTAAGTCGATGTCTGCTGCATCGGCTGTGCTCAAAAATTTTCGAATTTTTTGAATTTTTACGGCCGATTTATGCATCGGCCCCCATACTTTAATACTCATCACCAAAGAATGAGACACTTCTACTGCATATCCTTGTGTTTTATCCACCTGGGTGCCCCCCCGAGCCGATTCTGTCAAGAGAATTGATGGTATCGGCTCTGTTGGATAACATGTTGAACCCGAGCGAGAATGGATGGTGATGATAATTTTGGCCGATTGCTGGAATCGGCCTCCACGTTGAATTGCTCGGTGAAGGTCTTGTGAGGTCCCTTCACCAATTTTTGGGGCCGATCACAAGGATCAGCCTCGCCACGTTTGCTTATTGACGTGCTCTTGCTACTCGTTCAGGCCGGTAGATAAAACCAGCCCAATCTCTGACTTTATCATGTTGGTGTGCTTGCTCGTCGTCCACCTTGAGTGCATCGTGTAATCGTGGAGCACTAAGCTTCGTCGGAAGAACGAGCACCATGTTTGTGCCAGCCGATGTTTCATCATCGGCTTTCCTTGCTTGGGGCGCCACTCCATTTTCCGTGGACGACCCTCTTCATCCAGGGCTCGCTGAATCTTCGCAGCCAGATCAGGCCTTGCCTTCCTCAATGTATGCAAGTATAACCTCTCGGCTTCCTCCAGGCCACGCAATCGCTGAACCCTGCGTTTCTGGGAACGGCTGAGTCCATCAGGGCACCACCTTGGCCGGTGGTACATGTCTTCTTCTTCTCCCTCGTCTTCTGAATCTTCGAGATCTTTCAACCGAGGGGACTCAGCGCGTTTACTTTGTGGCGGGAGAGGCCCTAGGCGCTTGAACACGGACACGTTGGATGTCTCCTTCTTCTGGTTGCATTACGGCGAGCTTGCCGATTGTGGGCAATCGGCTCATTCCTGAATCCCGGCAGGTGTCCGAAGAAGGGACAGTCCCGAAGGCCTATCCTCGTCGACTTGCTCCCCCAACTTTTCCTTGGCACGGCGCACGTGCTCCTCCTCATTACGATCATGCCGACGACGTCTCCTGTCGTCCCTAGCCAGACGATCTTCTTCATCATCGTCGTTGAATCGCCGGCGTTGGTCATACTGACTCACATACTTGTTGAGGAGGTGATCAGAGAGAGGTCGTTGATACCTTATGTTTTTCACCTCTCTCTCTGTGACGTAGCGCTTGCCATCTTGGCGGAGCCGATCGCGTGGAGCGGCTTCCTCTGTATCTTTGCTATGAGAGCAGCTGCCCTCATCTCCGTCCTTACCAGGGTGGTGTCCCGGTCCTACCATGTTGATATTGTACGAGAAATCCGGCTGGCATCCTCCATGGTAAGTATACTCCACCATGTTTACGGCGGGGAAGGGGTGTGTGTCGACCTTCATGGCGTACTGGTTGAAAATTAACCGTCCGTTTTCTATCGCCATTTGGATCGCTGCCGCCACACCCTGCGGTCGTTGGTGGTGTGGGTGAACGTGTTATGCCACTTGCAGTATGGCTTTCCGTTCAGCTCTTGCACCGTGGGGATCTTGTGGCCTTCGGGTACCTTTATATGCTTCTCCGTGAGTAAGAGATCAAAAATCTGCTCCGTCTTGGTCACGTCGAAGTCGAACCCTTTTGGAGGGCCTTGTGGCTTCACCCATTTGCAGGTCACGGGGCCTCGTCGCTCGAGTCCATTCAGCCACCGCTATCTCTCGATCTCCCGCAGTACCTTCATCCTCGTCCGCCTCAACCAGGGTCACCGCACGCTTGAATTTGTCCCGGTAAACATCCGGGTGGCGCTGCTCATATGCCGACAGCCTTCGCACCATGTGCGCCAATGAAGGGTAGTCTCGCTTGGGAGGTCACGTCCTTAATCGATGATGAGAGACCCACCACCGCCAACTCGACCGCTTCTTTTTCACTTATATGAGCCGAAAAGCATCGGTTCCTAATGGTCCCGAAGCGCTGGACGTATTCCGACACTCGTCTCCCCGCGCTTCGTCGTACTTGCGCTAGATCGGCAATACCAACATCGGAAGCCTCCGAGTGATACTCGCTCATGGAACTCGCTCTTCCAACTGCTTCCAAGTTCGGATGGAGTTCGGTGGCAGCGATGTGTACCACCCGAAAGCCGATCCCGTGAGGGATCGTGCAAAGAACCTCACACGCAACTCGTCCGATGCCGAGATCGTGCCCAGCCTGTGCCAAATATCGGCTCACATGCTCGATGGAGCCGGAACCATCCGATCCACTAAACTTTGTGAAGTCCGGGAGCCGATATTTGGGTGGTAGCGGGATCAGTTCGTAGTCGTTGGGGTACGGCTTGGTGTAGCCGAACGTCTTCCTTTTCGGCATCATGCCAAACCGATCTTTCGAGATTGCACAAATCTGATCCGCCGTGATGGCCGAAGGTGTCGAACCCCGAAGATTCGCCGGGTGGCATACTTAACCAGCCATGCTTGCTTTTCCGGTTCTAAGCCAACCGCAGGAGCTGGGCTCGGAGGTTTGTCGGGGTGGCGTACTTAGCTAGCCACGTTTGCTTCTCGGGATCGGCTCCCGACGTTCCTCCCGCCGTCCCGCAGGCCCCTCGCTGTTGCAGCCTCGGTTCGAGAGTGCCCGAGCGCCGCAGTCTGGTACGTATGCGCACGCGTATCCGTGCGGGATCTCCTTGGGTGCCTCGGTAGGAATTGGTAGTCGCTAGGATCACCACCAATCTTGTAGACGACGTATGCCGATGAGTTCGGCAGCTCCGGTGCTGCCCACGCGAACGGCCGGGGCTGGAGTGGCATCTCTCCTTTGAAAGTCCCCGCAGCTGGTCCCGACGGAGAATACCGGTGGCTCATGATCTCCCGGACCACGCGCGAGCGACACGCTCCAAAGTGTTCACCGAGGCTCTCGCAGTGGCGATGCAGCGAATGAGCCACCATGTAGTTGATTTCCGCCGCAGCGACCTGGTGCGTTCTTCCGACGGGGCGGACAGGTCCACTCCATCGAGTGCGCCTTCGGTGTGAAACCTTCCACCCGACGCCATGGGAGCGGGTTCGGTGGAATGAGCCGATGAGTTCGGCTTCGAGGGTTGCCTTGATCTCGTCATGTTTCTTCTTGAGTTCATCGAGCGGATCCTCGTACTTGACCGGAGTGCTTTCCGCCATCTCGGATGTAGATGGCGATGTGGTGGATGTCGAAGGTGGTCCCACCGGCGTGCCGCGAATGTGTTGACGTCGAAACCCCCCGGCGGCGCAGAGACGGGCAACACAAGAGAGCCGGGAATAACTAGGGCTGCGGCCGGCCCTAGTCCCTCGGAGCGACGGCCCGCAAAGCCTCCCGGTCGCACGTCCGATGCTATCGCAAGGGCGTGCCACCTGACCTATACCGGTCGGGGAAGGTGTGGATGATGCCTCGCTTAGTTTCCTGCATGGCATACACGTAAACATTAAATACGAGCCTCGATCGGCTCTCAGGTTGTCCTGTGAATCGGCTCAAAGAGCCGATTCACCCATGATTCGAACGAGGTGTCCGAATATATGGTGGTCCTGCTTGATCAAGATAAAGCTGATGAGACCTACGACGATTTAGGGTTTTCACCGCATAATCGGATCGTCCTACTCACGATTGGGCCTCGCGCTCGCGCACGGTGACCGTAAGTCCGATCCTAGACAGGGCCTAAAAACCAACACGAGGTTGATCCCCGGAACATCCTTTCTAGGGCTAGCAAACGTCACCCTACACGCCGCTGGATCCTCCAACCCTTTGTAGGGCCTAACTATTGCGGATGTTAAACTAATCCTTGATGAAACAAGGAGCAACCGTAACGGATCAGATCTACTAAACTATGATCAAGCGGGTGCCGCCCCTACACCTAAGATAGGTGTAAGGGCGGCTAGATGTGCAAGGGTCGCATAACGAAAGCATGTAATTCGAAGAACAATGCTAACCCTAACACATCTAAGATAACTACGTTGCTCGCCATCAAAAAGGCTTCAAGCACGAGCAACGCATGAACAACGTAGGCAGGCTTAGTGCTGCCTAGATCGCAAGATGCGATCTAGGCAGCATGGTGCTTACCGGAGAAACCCTCGAGACGAAGGAGTTGGCGATGCGCCGAGATTTGTTTGTGTTGAACGTTGGTTGTTGTTTATTCCATAAACCCTAGATACATATTTATAGTCCAGCGGACTTTCTAATGTGGGCGTGCACTAAACCGTGCACGGGTAAAATTCTAACTTCTAAACTAAGATGCGATCTAATATGTTACGTATACACGGGCAATTAAGCCCAACTTGGTATAAAAGGCCGATTCTCGTATTTCTTCTACATATAATCTTCAAATCCATCTCGATCACGGCCCACCTCTCGACTCGGTCAAATTCTGGTGATAACACATGCCCCTCTGGTTTTGGAAATGTCATTTCCAAAATCATTATGCTCTTCTTTCGTCGGGTCATGTCGTGGCGAGAGCGTAACCGCCGCAGAATCCTCATCATGGTGCCTTGCCCCTTCCACTTCTCCACGTGGCCGCAAAACTCTCCTGTTGGGCAACATCTCCTCGGAAACTGCTGTGGCATTGAATCTCTCCCATATCCCCTTTATTTAACCGTTCTAAACAGCTTGCGTCTCCTTCGTCCTCCTCGCATTAGCACCAAAAAACACTCTGTGCCACCATGTCTTCTTCCTCCTCCTCTGAGCTTTCCTACGGGTCCGACTCCTCCCGCGAGACGCCGCCGGAAATCCATCTCGATCACGGCCCACCTCTGACTCGGTCAAATTCTGGTGATAACAGCGGTGTCCCATGTTAAGAAGAACAAACTACGGGCTAAGCCCCGTCCCACCCCAGGGTAATGTGGTTGCACGGGTTAATTGTCACGGGTGAATACTTAGGCGCCAAAGTTTTCGAAAACAAGATTTTCTTTTCAACCATCTTTGCCAAGATCCTTTCCTTTCATAAACACACGCTTGGGTAAGTCCAACTCACCCAAGGTTTTCAAAATTTCTTTTCAACAAGGTATTTTTCCAAGGGGGTTCCCAACCTATAGTTTTATGACGGAACTAAGAGTCACAATGACATGATGCTAGCCATCATACCACTAAGGGGATGATAATTGAGGTGTTAAGGGGATCATACATACTTAGGATAAGCATGTATAGGGACAACATAAGTTGGAAGATTCAACGAGGTTCAAGATGTTAATCATCATACCGCTAAGAAGATGATAATATAGATGGTCAAGGGAACATACATGCTCAGGGTATGCATGCATAAGATCAACAAGGGGTTCAACATACTCGAGAGTAAGTATGCTGAACATCAACAAGGGGTTCAAGAAGGGTGCCAAGAGGTCGACACACACAAGATAAGTGGGCATACCCCTCACACTTAGAGGGTACACCAAGATCATGATAATGACCACCATTTCCCTAAAGGGGATGGTAGGTGAGGTGTCAAAGAGAATCCAACATGCTCATGGTGAGCACGCTCCATCAACATAAGTAGATACCACACAAAATATATTGAGAGACAAGAATAACAAAGTAACCACAATATGTGATTCAACATTCAGAGATCAAGAGATGGCTTGCCTTGGCCTATTTGTCCCTGGACTTCTTCAACTCCATCAATATAAGAATCCCATCAATATAAATAAAACCCTTATCCGAACCACTTCTTCTTCTCCGGAATTGTTCGCATCTATCGCCGGAAAATATAAAAGGAACTCAATCAATCACATTGCATCAACAAGACAACATTCAACAATCAACAACTAACCATGCAGCCAAGGTATAACATACTAGGGACTTATAGATACCACAAACAACTTAAAGAGAACCCATTTTATTTACCTAGTAAAAGTATGAGAGTGCCACGACTTAGCAATTGCCTCTCTAGGTATCACCATGGCACAAACTAAGTATCCCCTGGTAGATAACATCATAAAGAGGACAAGAGCATTAGTTTGACATCAGATACATTCACAAAACATTTTCAAACATTTTTGGAAAAGTAGAAAACAGTTTTCCTAGTTTAATTTGTTCACATAACACTACATCCAAAATAGGAAGCAAACCATATTCCAAATCATTTGGAAACTTAAGCAAAACAAAAGAGCTAATGTTAAGTTGCAGAGGTTTTGGTTTGCAAGTATAAAACAAAGGTTGCCCATCTCTACTAAAAAGAGTTGGTCAAGGGTTTTAAATAAACCGAAAAGTTTTGCTTCAACAATGCATGTCACACATAAACATCACTAACAGCAACAAATATGTATGAACAGAGACTAATAATATTTTTCCTAGATGGCCAGTATTAATACAAGACTAACCCAATTGGAATCACCCAAAAAGGTTAATCCTACTATTTTAGGAATTTCTTTGAATCTGACTGTACAGAAAACAAGATCTGTAAGCCATAAATCATAGAAAAATCCTAAAAATATGAAGCCACTGGCATTTGAAAGGTAATTAAACAGAGATGCATACACAATTGGATTTGGGTTCAAATTATTTTTGAAGCTCTCACAAATGGATTTACAAGTTTACTTCATGTCTGTACCATTTGCTTTCTCTCTGGAGTTACAGAACAGATAAAGGTTTGAAACTTGTTTGAGATGATTAAGAAAACATTCAGTAATCTTACAGAATTGGAATCACTCAATTAGGTTCAAAAATGGATTTTTAGTGATTTAAAAGCTAACAGCCATGTCTGCAGAATACACAGAACAAGTTTAATTCACCAAAAATCGTACATAACTCATAAAACTATGAGGTCAGATGCATCTGAAAGATATTGAATAGGTGGTTCTTACCCAATTGGTTTCATTCAAAAATTCGTTTCCAAGCTCCTAGTTTAATTCGACAAAGTCAGATCTGACCAGATCTTGATCTGTGAACCATTTCAGTTTCAGGAGGTCAATCCAAGTGAAATCACCGCCAAAATGAAGGTATTGAAGTGGGCTTTCACCTACAGTTGAGTTTGTTCAAAAAGGTTTTGTGAAACGGAACAAATCTAACAAACAGTGAATCTGCATGTTTATAGAACTTCATTTACCACGGACAATCCGTAAAGAATTTGAGGATGAGACCAACGCCAAGTTGTAGATCTTTTCAATACCTATCTGTGGAACTTTGTATCACTCGATTTGGATATGCACACGAGTTTTGGCGGATTTTACAAATTCGTACCAGAATCTGAAACAGCAAGATTACAGGAATTACAGCAAGGTTTTGGACGAACTTTGCTCAAGAACTTCAGATCTGAGGATAGCTTAACCTTCTCCATGCTTGGACCAACATGCACCTGCATCAAGATCCAATCTTGTGAGAGGAGAAAGGAGAAAGGGGGCTGGATTCATCAAAGGTTAGGGAAGAAGAGAGTGAGAGGGATGCTCTCATGGTGAGGGGGAGCTTGAGGGAGGAGGAGAGCTTCATCTTGGTGAGCTTTCCATGGCCATGGCCGGCCATGGAGCCTAGGAGCAGCAGCATTTTCGTGGGGAGAGGTAGGAGAGAGTTATGAGGGTGTAGATAAGGTGGAGGAGTGAGTGGGGAGTGAAAAATGAAGCCAGAGGTGGAGGTGGTGGCCGGCCAAGAAGTTCTTATAGAGGGAGAGTGAGTTGGCTGCCTCCTTTGTGATTGGCTAAGGTGGGTGGCTGTCCATTTAGTGATTGGGTTAGATGGGAGGCAAGGCTTGTAAGAGAAGGAAGTGAGGATGAGGAGATTGGCTCGGCACGAAAATCTTGCTATGGCTGGCTCCTTCTTGACAACCACAAGTGAACAAACAAAGTGCAATGCCACTTCATGAATGTCGACCAAGGTTGAGTATTTGAGGGGTTAGCTAAAAATGGTTTGATGATGTATTAAAATTTGGGAGAGAGGTGATAATAATCATTGGTGGCAATGTTGGAGAATAAAGTACTTTGATCAAATTATCAATTTGGCCAAGAGATGATGGTGGTGATGGTGGTTGGGACAATGGTAGAGCAAGATTAAGAGAGATGGTGAGTGAAGTAACCATATACCCACAATGAAGAATATGGTGACTTAAATCATGAATTCATGAGGTCAAGGTAATGATGGATGGAAAGGAGATGATGAAATAAGTTGCTCTACAAATGAGGGGTCAATTGGGAAGGATTTGAAAGTATCAAATGATCATCCATTTGATCAAAAATTGGAGGATGGAGGGGATGCAATGTGGTGGATCAGAGATGTGCATAAGATGTGCAAGAGTTGCCATTTGAAAAAGAGTTTAATTGAAAGGTATGGGACACACCTCAATTGTCTAGAGACAATTGGGAATGAACTCAAGTGAAATGGAATTTTGAAAATATTGAGAGAGATCTAGTTGGAACATAGGAGTTCAAAATGTTCTACTTACTTTCTCAAGTAAAGTAGAGTTTTCTCAAACCTAAAATAAGAGAACAAGAAATGGTATAAATACCATAGCAAACCTTTTTGTAAAAAGGAAAGCAAAATAGGAAGAAAAGTTTTAGAAACCAGTACTTGGTAGAAATGGGATGGAAAGCAAAACCCATTTCAGTTCTTTGTTTTCCTTTAAGAAATATCTTGAAAAGATTTAATAAAACTAGAAGTAGTTTTGTGATCAAAACTAGAGAAGGAAAAACAATAGGGTTTTTGAGAAAGAAAACTTAATTTAGGGAGAAGTGTTCTCAAGGGTAGATGGTGGCTATAAAATGTACCCATCATTCCCACTCTTGGTTTTGTGAAGATAAACTTGGATGTAGAACAAAAACAAGAGGTGAAAGAGGAAGAAGTGATCCGGTGTCTGGAACATGGGATAGGATACCGAGATCAAGTTGAATATATGAGTTGCAAGGATTGACTGAGACATGCAGGACGTGGAGGTTGAAGAGAATGTTGCATAGATGAGATCCATGCATTGAAGTCAACAATAACAGTTGTGGGTGCTTAGAGATCAATTGCCAAAGTCTGGACATTTAAAGCCTGTCAACACAGATGGTCGACATGGCCTCAAAACCAACAAGGATGAGTGGGTAAAAGAGAAGGGTGCAAGTTTGGAATCAAGGATGATTTGAGCTAACTTAAACACAAAGAGGAATTTTAAGTAGACACACTCATGTTGCCATGAGTAGAAAAGTTTGATGTGGAGAAATAGGAAAACAACTTTTCCTAAGTCACATAGGTGTTTTATTAGGTGAGTTGCTTGCTTGACCACTAGAGGTGTTGATCTACGAGGTAGCTCAAGACAAAACTCAACAAGCAAAACAAGACAATAAATCTACCAACAGATCAAAGCAATTCATCTTAACAGACAGATCAAGGCAATTCATCTTAATTAGTCTACAGAAAAAGTTTTTGTTCCCCCTAATTTTTGCATTATGGACAAATAAACAAGGTTGCAAAAAGTGGGGTGTTACAGATCTTTCACCCTTAAACTAATCTCGTCCCGAGATTACTGAGCGTAGAACTAGAGGGGTTGTAAAGTTTAACTGAAGTTAGACTCCATTCTTCTGTAGACGTGCCGTTGTAGAGAAGGTCGTTGCTTCATCTTCTGGGAGACATGATGGATTCCTGCCGATGGCGAGCTTCATGAAGAGGTTGACTACTCCATGCAGGTGTTGGATCTGTAGTTTCTTCACGATCCTAGTGGAGGTTCAAGACTGTGAGAGAGTTAGTGCACCCAACGGGGCTTGAACAGGGCTGAAAACTTTTTAGAGTTAGCTTGATTTTAGTGGAAGACGAAGTCTTCCACCCTTAAGATTGTTCATATGGCTTTCGGAAAAACTCAGAGCTTCTGCCTTGTGGTCCTATCTGGGGCTTCTGAAGAAGTCGTCGATCTTCCTTGTTCAGTTGAAGAATCTTCGGGGGCGACGTGCAGACCACCACTTCAAGAGGCACTCACGGTGTTAACTGAACCATATGGGACGTGTGGCGAGTTGGTAAGTCAATAAAACGCCTGGTTGGTATCCATATGAAGCCGCAACAGAGGTCGTCGAAGACAATCTTCAGCTTGAGGGTCGGTGCTGACTTCAGTAACAACTAAGAAGTTAGCGGGTAAACTACGCCTAAAGTCTTGAGTCTTGGAGTATCTTCAGGAGCTTCATTTGATGAGGACCAGATGAACCATGTGATGTAGCTCGGCTTTGACGCTATTGTTCTCTCAGCTTGTCAGACGATGTGTTGGAGGGTATTTTCAAGAAGATATCCTAGAGGTTAGCGCGATTATACTCCCGGGTTAGACCAAGTTAGTAAGTCTTCTGGTAGAGGTGCAATCACTCTTGAAGGTAGAGGCTTCTGCTTCCTTGATGAAGTGGAGATGCTTCACCGAATCTTGAAGGTATTGGCTTTTGCTTTGTTGGCGTAGTAGAGATGCTTCAGATAACCTTGAGAGTAGTCGGCGTGGATAGGGGTCTGAGTTAGTTTCCCTGACGGTTGAAGAACAACTGCTAACGGGTTTAGAGTTAGAGTCTTTCGTTAATCTACCCAACTAACTAGCAGTTAGCAATACACCGGCGAGGCAAACTTTAATTCCTATCATAGCATGTGACACCCACACAATCATAACCAGAGACAAAATACCATTAACAGAGGCTACTGGTATTTTTCCTAGATGCACATTAACAAAACAAGATCAACACAATTGGAATCATTCAAAAATATTTATTTTTCAATTTTTGAGACTCAAAATACTAACCAGAAACAGTGATCAAGTTTTATTTATTAAAAATCGCACAAAAATCCTAAAAATACAAGGTCAGTGGCATCTGAAAGATAATTTCATACTGGTTCTAGTGCAATTGGAATCATATCAATTGGAGCTACCAAACTATTTTTATTAGCAAAACAGTTCACTGGCAGATTTCCATTTTTAATTTCTGTTTTACAAATTTCAAACAAAAAAAAAGGGCGGGAACGTCTAAATAGCAGGACATACATGCACACAGCAAACAGATACAAACACTCAAGGCAGCACACTTAGGGAACTACAAGCAATCATCAAACCAGACATGGTACTCTAAGTACCCAGATATTTCTAATGCTCGGGTTTATCTCAATCAAAGCGATTGAGTTTGTCCTATCCATCCTATTGGTTTGGGGCTGGTCACATATGTCGACGTCCTCATATTGTCAGCATCAGCTTCAACTTGGATCCTTGTAGCAGTTGGTAGTGAAGGGGCCTGGTGTTGAGTCGTTGATGTTGAGGCGGAGGAGAAAACTGTGTAGAACTTCTAGTCTCGGCATCCCGGAAACATGAGGTCTTTGAAGAGGTAGCTATTGAGGTGCTCCCGAAGTCGGCAACTTCTGGTGGCTGGCCTAAAAATTACTAGTCAAGAACTGAGGACTTGATCCCAGACAACTGCAAAAATTGCAAGTCCACGGAGGAATAAGGTCAGATCCTTGACATACTTTGGTGACAACCAAAGATATGATGCTATCCTTTCTACAAGAGCACGGCTAAATTGGTATCCAATTCAATAGCTCTTGTTGGAGATTCATGAGTCTTCCTGAGGGATTGATCCATCTTTGAGTTCGAGTCTCCGGTCTGGGTTGGGGACATCGTCCAATATGTAGGTTTGAATTGGATGAGACAATAGAGTAAGAATTTTCAAACCCTTTTATAAAGCGGAGAGATAAGAATTTAGAAGCTTTGAATAAATAAGAGGAGTAGAAGCTATGCTTCCGACTAAATAAAGAATTTGTTTCGTAAATAGTTTTTCCCCAGTACTTGTTTGCTAACTAACGTCCATGCTAACTAAGGTCTCCTACAGTCAGGATAGCTCTGATACCAGCTCTGTGGGGACCCCGGACTAGCTGTCCAAAATCCCTGTTATGTATACAGTTCACGATCCCATGATCAGTGCATCGTGAACACATAACCGAACTGATATCAAATTACACCATCCATTACAAAGCGGAATAAGAAAATTACAATGAGGTCACATGACCATTACTTACATAATAGCCTCGAAGGGCCTAACTAAACATCAGAGTAGCAACATCACTTCAGCAGCGTAGTACCCAAGTCATCTGCCATAACCCTACAGGCTGACTGGGAAGACGTTCCTAGCTCGCATAGACGTCGTCAACTCCTTCTTCATCCATCGTGTTCCTCCGAGTCTGGCCAAGTAAATAGCAAGGGACAAAGCCGTGAGTACATTGGAATTGTACTCGCAAACCATCAAGAAAGGTGCTAACAATGCTAACTAAAAGAGACAAGAGAAGAAGGATAGTTTCTCTTGTGGATATAGCACGTGAAAGAGAATCAGTTTCTCTTGTGGATATAGCATCCCAACATCGCAGTTGAAGGGGACACTAAGAGGGTTCTATGACATCTCTATATCTTTGTTAAAGAAGATACTTCAAAAGAGTTCTACAACATAAAACACTAGGAAGGGGTAACCCAGTTTATTCCTTTCCGACCATCTCCACATGGTCAACCAAACCATTCTAGTACCCTTCCGGTACTCCGAAAACAAGTTCCTTTCTCCTTTGGTAAACACTTTCTCAAACAAAACTCATCAGGCTAAGCAACAGCCATTTCAACCGTCCATGACCGCGGACACGGCTATTCGAATAGATTTGACTCTGCAGAGTTTGCACACTTTCCCCACAAGATCCGCGAGTTTATCATGTGGGCATCATCCCTGCATATCAACTATGCCATGACAAAAACTCGGACATAGCCTTTCGCCTATTCGTCTAAGCACGGGATCCTACCCTATGGAGTATGTACCTCCCGGCACCATGGCAGCTCACCTCACTTTGAGCGTGGCTCCACCGCCAAGCCAGGAGACCCATAGTGTCTTCCGGACGGGTCAGCCCCGAAGGCCTCCCGTTATACTATTGTCTCCACCAACGACAATCCGGATTCAGGGGTAACCTTACCCTTATATAGTTGTGCGGTGTCCCATGTTAAGAAGAACAAGCTACGGGCTAAGCCCCGTCCCACCCCAGGGTAATGTGGTTGCGCGGGTTAATTGTCACGGGTGAATACTTAGGCGCCAAAGTTTTCGAAAACAAGATTTTCTTTTCAACCATCTTTGCCAAGATCCTTTCCTTTCATAAACACACGCTTGGGTAAGTCCAACTCACCCAAGGTTTTCAAAAATTCTTTTCAACAAGGTATTTTTCCAAGGGGTTCCCAACCTATAGTTTTATGACGGAACTAAGAGTCACAATGACATGATGCTAGCCATCATACCACTAAGGGGATGATAATTGAGGTGTTAAGGGGATCATACATACTTAGGATAAGCATGTATAGGGACAACATAAGTTGGAAGATTCAACAAGGTTCAAGATGTTAATCATCATACCGCTAAGAAGATGATAATATAGATGGTCAAGGGAACATACATGCTCGGGGTATGCATGCATAAGATCAACAAGGGGTTCAACATACTCGAGAGTAAGTATGCAGAACATCAACAAGGGGTTCAAGAAGGGTGCCAAGAGGTCGACACACACAAGATAAGTGGGCATACCCCTCACACTTAGAGGGTACACCAAGATCATGATAATGACCACCATTTCCCTAAAGGGGATGGTAGGTGAGGTGTCAAAGAGAATCCAACATGCTCATGGTAGAGCCACACAAAATATATCGAGAGACAAGAATAACAACAAGTAACCACAATATGTGATTCAACATTCAGAGATCAAGAGATGGCTTGCCTTGGCTTATTTGTCCCTGGACTTCTTCAACTCCATCAATATAAGAATCCCATCAATATAAATAAAACCCTTATCCGAATCCACTTCTTCTTCTCCGGAATTGTTCGCATCTATCGCCGGAAAATATAAAAGGAACTCAATCAATCACATTGCATCAACAAGACAACATTCAACAATCAACAACTAACCATGCAGCCAAGGTATAACATACTAGGGACTTATAGATACCACAAACAACTAAAAGAGAACCCATTTTATTTACCTAGTAAAGGTATGAGAGTATCATAACTTAGCAATTGCCTCTCCAGGTATCACCATGGCACAAACTAAATATCCCCTGGTAGATAACATCATAGAGAGGACAAGAGCATTAGTTTGACATCAAATACATTCACAAAACATTTTCAAACATTTTTGGAAAAGTAGAAAACAGTTTTCCTAGTTTAATTTGTTCGCATAACACTACATCCAAAATAGGAAGCAAACCATATTCCAAATCATTTGGAAACTTAAGCAAAACAAAAGAGCTAATGTTAAGTTGCAGAGGTTTTGGTTTGCAAGTATAAAACAAAGGTTGCCCATCTCTACTAAAAAGAGTTGGTCAAGGGTTTTAAATAAACCGAAAAGTTTTGCTTCAACAATGCATGTCACACATAAACATCACTAACAGCAACAAATATGTATGAACAGAGACTAATAATATTTTTCCTAGATGGCCAGTATTAGTACAAGACTAACCCAATTGGAATCACCCAAAAAGTATGAATCCTACTATTTTAGGAATTTCTTTGAATCTGACTGTACAGAAAACAAGATCTGTAAGCCATAAATCATAGGAAAATCCTAAAAATATGAAGCCACTGGCATTTGAAAGGTAATTAAACAGAGATGCATACACAATTGGATTTGGGTTCAAATTATTTCTGAAGCTCTCACAAATGGATTTACAAGTTTACTTCATGTCTGTACCATTTGCTTTCTCTCTGGAGTTACAGAACAGATAAAGGTTTGAAACTTGTTTGAGATGATTAAGAAAACATTCAGTAATCTTACAGAATTGGAATCACTCAATTAGGTTCAAAAATGGATTTTTAGTGATTTAAAAGCTAACAGCCATGTCTGCAGAATACACAGAACAAGTTTAATTCACCAAAAATCGTACATAACTCATAAAAATATGAGGTCAGCTGCATCTGAAATATATTGAACAGGTGGTTCTTACCCATTTGGTTTCATTCAAAAATTCGTTTCCAAGCTCCTGGTTTAATTCGACAAAGCCCGATCTGACCAGATCTTGATCTGTGAACCATTTCAGTTTCAGGAGATCAATCCAAGTGAAATCACCGTCACAATGAAGGTACTGAAGAGGGCTTTCACCTACAGTTGAGTTTGTTCAAAAAGGTTTTGTGAAACGGAACAAATCTAACAAACAGTGAATCTGCATATTTATAGAACTTTATTTACCACAGACAATCCGTAAAGAATTTGAGGATGAGACCAACGCCAAGTTGTAGATCTTTTCAATACCTATCTGTGGAACTTTGAATCACTCGATTTGGATCTGCACACGAGTTTTGGCGGATTTTACAAGTTCGTACCAGAATCTGAAACAGCAAGATTACAGGAATTACAGCAAGGTTTTGGACGAACTTTGCTCAAGAACTTCAGATCTGAGGATAGCTCAACCTTCTCCATGCTTGGACCAACATGCACCTGCATCAAGATCCAATCTTGTGAGAGGACAAAGGAGAAAGGGGGCTGGATTCATCAAAGGTTAGGGAAGAAGAGAGTGAGAGGGATGCTCTCATGGTGAGGGGGAGCTTGAGGGAGGAGGGAGCTGCATCTTGGAGAGCTTTCCATGGCCATGGCCGGCCATGGAGCTAGGAGCAGCAGAATTTTCGTGGGGGAGAGGTAGGAGAGAGTTATGAGGGTGTAGATAAGGTGGAGGAGTGAGTGGGAGTGAAAATGAAGCCAAAGGTGGAGGTGGTGGCCGGCCAAGGAGTTCTTATAGAGGGAGAGTGAGTTGGCTGCCTCCTTTGTGATTGGCTAAGGTGGGTGGCTGTCCATTTAGTTGATTGGGTTAGATGGGAGGCAAGGCTTGTAAGAGAAGGAAGTGAGGAGGGAGGTCAGCTCGTGCACGCAAAATCTTGGCTATGGCCGGCTCCTTCTTGACAACCACAAGTGAACAAACAAAGTGCAAATGCCACTTCATGAATGTCGACCAAGGTTGAGTGTTTGAGATGGTTAGCTAGAAATGGTTTGATGATGTATTAAAATTTGGGAGAGAGGTGATAATAATCATTGGTGGCAATGTTGGAGAATAAAGTACTTTGATCAAATTATCAATTTGGCCAAGAGATGATGGTGGTGATGGTGGTCTGGGACAATGGTAGAGCAAGATTAAGAGAGATGGTGAGTGAAGTAACCATATACCCACAATGAAGAATATGGTGACTTAAATCATGAATTCATGAGGTCAAGGTAATGATGAAGAGATGGAGAAGTAGTATGATGAAATAAGTTGCTCTACAAATAGAGGGGTCAATTGGGAAGGATTTGAAAGTATCAAGATGATCATCCATTTGATCAAAAATTGGAGGATGGAGGGGATACAATGTGGTGGATCAGAGATGTGCATAAGATGTGCAAGAGTTGCCATTTGAAAAAGAGTTTAATTGAAAGGTATGGGACACACCTCAATTGTCTAGAGACAATTGGGAATGAACTCAAGTGAAATGGAATTTTGAAAATATTGAGAGAGATCTAGTTGGAACATAGGAGTTCAAAATATTCTACTTACTTTCTCAAGTAAAGTAGAGTTTTCTCAAACCTAAAATAAGAAACAAGAAATGGTATAAATACCATAGCAAGCCTTTTTGTAAAAAGGAAAGCAAAATAGGAAGAAAAGTTTTAGAAACCCAGTACTTGGTAGAAATGGGATGGAAAGCAAAACCCATTTCAGTTCTCTGTTTTCCTTTAAGAAATATCTTGAAAAGATTTAATAAAACTAGAAGTAGTTTTGTGATCAAAACTAGAGAAGGAAAAACAATAGGGTTTTCGAGAAAGAAAACTTAATTTAGGGAGAAGTGTTCTCAAGGGTAGATGGTGGCTATAAAATGTACCCATCATTCCCACTCTTGGTTTTGTGAAGATAAACTTGGATGAGAACAAAAACAAGAGGTGAAAGAGGAAGAAGTGATCTGGTGCTGGAACATGGGATAGGATACCAGATCAAGTTGAATATATGAGTTGCAAGGATTGACTGAGACATGCGGGACGTGGAGGTTGAAGAGAATGTTGCATAGATGAGATCCATGCATTGAAGTCAACAATAATAGTTGTGGGTGCTTAGAGATCAATTGCCAAAGTCTGGACATTTAAAGCACTGTCAACACAGATGGTCGACATGGCCTCAAAACCAACAAGGATGAGTGGGTAAAAGAGAAGGGTGCAAGTTTGGAATCAAGGATGATTTGAGCTAACTTAAACACAAAGAGGAATTTTAAGTAGGCACACTCATGTTGCCATGAGTAGAAAAGTTTGATGTGGAGCAAGAAGGAAAACAACTTTTACTAAGTCACATAGGTGTTTTATTAGGTGAGTTGCTTGCTTGACCACTTGAGGTGTTGATCTACGAGGTAGCTCAAGACAAAACTCAACAAGCAAAACAAGACAATACATCTACCAATAGATCAAAGCAATTCATCTTAACAGACAGATCAAGGCAATTCATCTTAATTAGTCTACAGAAAAAGTTTTTGTTCCCCCTAATTTTTGCATTATGGACAAATAAACAAGGTTGCAAAAAGTGGGGTGTTACATGAAATGACGTGAAATGTGGTGAATGTCCGGCCCAAGCCCTGTGCAGTTCCCAGGCTGACTGTCTGTCTTCACTGGGAGGCCAAGCTCATGGGGAGAGGTGCCTATACTAGGGTATGTAAATGAAAGGTTAGGATTGGTAGTTCGCGTACTGCGTACGATAAATCGGGGCCGATTACCCACGACGAACTATTGCAATTGTTGTGGCACAAGTGTACAACCTCTGCGAGTTTAACCTATTCGAATAGCCGCGTCCGCGGTCATGGATAGTTGGAAAGGCCATACTGTTCCGTCATCAGAACTTTTCTAAAAATATGAATGGTGACTTGTGATTTGAATTGAAAGGTGACCTTGACTTTGAATCACAACTGAGTTGTGGGAATGACACTAATGTTCCCACGTGAGTTAAGTTAGGCAAATGAGGAGTTTTTGGTTATGAAAAAGCTTATGAAATAAAACTGGCTTTCTGCAAATGAAGCTAGAGCTTAGAACCCCCTTACTATAGTTGATAGTTTTTACCTTAGTATTAGTTTGCGAGTACTTTAAAGTACTCATGGCTGTGTCCACTGGCTATTCAAATGGCCGGACTATGAAGACGAGTACCGGA
Source organism: Lolium rigidum (assembly GCF_022539505.1). Lineage (NCBI taxonomy): Eukaryota > Viridiplantae > Streptophyta > Magnoliopsida > Poales > Poaceae > Lolium > Lolium rigidum. The sequence goes on from NC_061514.1 coordinate 170,506,720, forward strand.
ACCCGGAAGAAGGACAGCGGGACGTCTACGACAACTAGGATCACTCCGACGTCAACGGTTGCATGTGGAATAGATGGACTACTACTACGCTATTTCGCTTCCGCTATGTGTTATGTAATGGATCAATAGAACTTCTATTATTGTAATAAAGCTGGATCATGTGATCCTTTATTTGTAAGACGATTATGTGTTGTAATGAATGATGTGTTGTGATATCAATCTATTATGTCTCGCAAAAACAATATTCACGGGATTTGTGAGGAATGGCATAATAGGCATGCTGGACTTAAAAATCCGGGTGTTGACAAGTTGGTATCGAGCCATTGTTTGACCTTAGGAGACCCTAGTTAGAATGGACGTCCGAAAAACTTAGTTTCAAAACAAAGGAAGTAAATATTTCTGAAAACTTATTTTCCACTCTTACCCTTGAGATCTTTTTCAAGTGAGAAATTCATGCTCTACTTTTCCTTGAAATTTCTACCTAAAAGTTTGCACACTTGATCACTTCTCTAACTTACTCATCCTCTTTGCTCACAGATGAAGTACCAATGGGAGTTTTATCAGCTTGGTCCCGGAGGCAACCTAAGGTTCGAAAAGGATTTGAAGCAACTAGTGGAATATCTAGGATACCCGTACCCCGAGTTCTTCGGAATACCCCTCAACAACCACTCCGGAGAACCACCTCGGTGGGAAGTTTCTACTGATCTACGAAGAAAGCTTGGAGCCCCGGTATGGGAAACCATCTGGTTTTCTGTAACAGGAACCACTTGGAAGGAAGGACTAGACAGAGCTATGCAAGAAGCAATTTTCCGTCTGTGCGGACAAAATGATAACAAGATCAAGAACACTCGCTTCATCTACTATCCCAGACATGACCCCATGGGAAGACCGATGACCATGCCCCCGCACACGGAGATGAACCCCTATGTAGCACACCAGGACTTCAGGATGTACAAAACCCGTAGGGATTTGGACAACGCCCTGGCCTCTCGCCAAGCACATTACCCGGTAAGATGAAGAATCCCCCCCCCCTGAAGAGTAGTATCACCCCAACACTTAAGTAGGTGTGAGTTGTATCAGGATCCCCTTGTATCGTAGAGCGAATGAATGGTTCTTCAAACCAACGGTGTGTTAGCTTTGTAATATGTGATGTTTGGTATGAATGAAAAAAGTGTTGTTGGTTTTTACCCCCGCAACACTACTCAAGTTTTCAATTTATGAACTTTTTAAACTTTAACAAAACAAACCCTAGAAATTTCCCTCTTATCTTATCATCTACCTCAATGTTCAGATGGCCCCACCAACCCGCAACGCCACCCAGGATGCCATGATGCAACTGCTGCAGACGATGATGGCAGATCGAGAAGCCGAAAGAGCTGAACGCCAAGCAAACCTTGCCGCACTGCAACAGATAGCCCAGAACAATCAAGGCCACGGAAACCACGATCACCCCGGATCGAAGCTGAAGAATTTTCAGAACACCAACCCTCCAATGTTCAACAAGACTGAAGAGCCACTGGACGCAGATGACTGGCTCCAAACAATGGAGAACAACCTCGAAGTTGCGGGAGTTGAAGCCGCAGAGAAAGTACTGTTCGCCACCCACTACCTTTCAGGACCTGCCAGAGCCTGGTGGACAAGTGCCCGCGCAATGAATGCGGGACAGATGATGACATGGGAAGACTTCAAGCTGAAGTTCAGCAAATACCATGTGCCTCAAGGACTAATCAAGAAGATGAGAGACGAGTTCCGCGAACTCAAGCAAGGAAGGATGTCCGTGGTGGAATACCGCGACAGGTTTCTTACTCTGTCAAGGTACGCCCCGGATGAGACCGACACCAATGAGAAAAGGAAGGAGAGATTTCTGAACGGACTGCACGACGAGATGCAAACTGTGTTAGTGAACATTCCGTTCGCTGACCTCGAAGCCCTCGTGGACTCAGCCATACAGATGGAAGGAAAGCTGCATCAGGCCAATGAGAACCGCAAGCGAGAGGATGATGAACCGAGTGGACCCCACCATACCCAGAAGTACCGCAACAACTCCTCTGGAGGATTCACCCCAAGATACAACAAGCCCCCTGCTCAGAGTTATCGCCCCAACAACAACAACAACAACAACGGAGGACCCCCGAAGCCCGGAGGTAACAACAACAACGGCAACCACAACAACAACAACCACAACAGCAACAGCAACAATGGGAACAACAACAACACCAACACTGGCCCAAGGACTGGAAGCAATACCATTCCCGTCACCCCGAAGGACAAGTCTACTGTAAACTGCTATGAATGTGGAGTTGTGGGCCACTACTCCAATGAGTGTCCCAAGAAGCTTGCCAAGATTGCCGCCAACACCGCTGCACCTGCCCAGCAACAGCGCCGCTTCGCCGGTAGAAGGAACCAGAACAACAACAACGGCCGTTTCTACCACATGACTGCCAATGAAGCTCAGGAAGCACCCCAGACCATGCCAAGTATGTCTTCCTGTTAATCAAAATGCTCAATCTCTCTTAGGAACCTAACTTTTCTTAAAATCTCGGGACGAGATTTGTTTAAGGGGGAAGGGTTTGTAACATCCCAAAAATTTCAAAATAAAACAAATGAATTTCCCTAGTTCCAAATTTTGGAACCAACAAAAACTTTTATTAAATTAAGTGTGATACATAGTGATCTTGCATAATCCTTGTGCTATTGCCATGATTGCTTGTTATAATAGTTTGAAATAATCTTAAACCCTAAACCTCACCCCTCTTTTCACCATCCTAGTTAAAATAAAATAAAAGGAAATTAAATAAGAAAAAGGCATATGTGCCTATGGCTATTTTTATAAATCTTTACCCTAGACCTTTCTACTTTGCTTAGAGGTTTGGAAAGCCTTCATATCACCCTACCTAGCACTTATCAAACCTAATCCAAGTTGTTTCCAAAGAAACTAAAAAGAAACTAAAAATGTCATAGAGGCATATGAGAGTAAAATAGCAAATTTGTGAATTTGAGAAGATTGACCCTAGGACTTGTTGTGAATGGTGGGATCACTCCTATATACCATTTCAACACTCAACAACACCATTTGGGTCAAGCCAAGTCAAATTAAAATTCAAATGCAACATATGCATAGAGGCATATGTGGCACATAGCCATTTCACCAAATTTTGCCCTATGACTTTAAACCTTGACCAAATGATGGGAAACCTTCTCTAAACCTAATCTAATGCTAAATTTACCCTAACCCATGTCCAAGTAAATCAAGATGAACAATTTACAAGTTTAATGAAATTTGACACATCACCTCTTATGTGTTATGGCCATTTTTGCAAATCTTTGAACAAGACCATTTGAATTGGTTTCAATGGTTTGAAAATGTTTCTAAACTAATAAGAATCACTTTAGAGTCAAGAAAAATCAAATCACAAAGAGAGAAATCAAATAGGGAGAAAATCCCCAAAATTCACTCACATACACTTAGCCAAATTTGCAAATCTTCAACCAAGGCCACCATTGCTTGATCTATTGTTTGTAAAACTCTTATATATGATAAACAAACACAATTGCATCAAAGAAACCAAAATCAAACCAAAGCAAATCTCAAAACCTTCACACATATGATAATGGTCATATGTGCACTTTTTAAAATCTTCACCACTTTACCTCTCTGGTTTTGACTTTTCTTCAACCAACCTTGACCAACCATTGCCATGTCATCCAAGACCATGTCAAGGTGAACAACTTTCATGTTGACCACACATGCTAATGTTGACCAGGTTGACCAGTAGAGATTTGACAAGTGGAGACTTTGAAATTATGGGAAGATCATACCAATTTTGAAATCTCACAAATCTTCACCAAAAAGAACACCACCACCACCATTCTATCACATTAAATATTTGAATGAAGTTCACCAAAAAGAATTTCAAAATTTAAAACTTTTTCTCATGCGGCCATTGTGTCGAACACCTGGCAGGCAGCATCTAGCTTTTGTGTTACATCTCATTATCCAGTGGTTCTTAGCCTAAACCTCTTTTAGCTTGTGATGATCACACTCCCCTACAACCCCTGCAACGATGCCATGTACTTGCACCACCGTTTAAAGTGAGAAAAGACCTAAACTAACCATGCCGTGCACCATGCCGGCCACCCATGCCACTCCTCTCTCTGGCCACCTCCTCTCACTTTCACCATGTCACAGAGTACCCCCAGCACACAAGGACGACGCCAGTACCAGGCCCTAGCCCATCCATGCACCCCATTGGCCGAACCAGGCGCGCCCATGCACGCCCAGTACCGTGCCAGCGCACGCGGTGAGCGCGCCCAGACGACGCCCTGGACGCGCCAGAGCGCCACTCGACCCGTCGCTCTCGTCCTCCTCTCCCTCCCCCACTTGGCGCGCGTGATCACCACGCCTACAGCTACTCGCCAGACCTCCTCACTAGCTCGCGCACGCCCCATCGTCGTCGCCATCATCAAGTTCACGCCGCGCCGTACCGCGAGGCACGGCGATGACGCCGCACGCTCCCATCCTTCCCTAGCTGCGCCATCAAGCTCCCTAGCATCGACTGGCCGTCGCCTACCTCCTGCACCCCATACCTTGCCCCTTCGCGTCCCGGATCGCCGGCGCCATCGACGACCCTGCCGCACCCCCACGGTCACCTCCCGCCCTATAAATAGAGGCCATTCCAGCACTTCTCCTTCACAGCAAACTTGCTTCTCTCCCTCTCCTTGACCTCCTCAACCTCGCACCCCCTCGATTAAGCCTCACGCTGCTCCAATTGCTCAGTCGATCGCCGGAGTCCGCCGCGGATCGACTCGCCATCGATCCGGGCACCACTGGAGTTCGCCACCGGTACCGGTGGGATCCTCGTCCTCGACAACCTCGTCTAGCACCTGCGCCGCCCCTCGCCGGAGTCCCGGCTCGCCGTCGACCCCCTACCTCCGCCGTGCACGCGTCGGCTTCTCGCCGACGACGACGACGCCCCTCCACCGTTGATTTCGCTTCTGATCGCAGTGGCTCAGGTTAGTTGATACCGTTTCGGTGAAATAAGCCACTGACGGGTGGGACCCCATGTCAGCAGGCCCGAACCGTTACTGGGCCAGTTCCTTCGTTCAAACCATTTCGGCCCATCTGTTTTCCCGCGCAGCCCAACAATTTAATACTTGATATTAATCCATTTCAGCGAATATTCCATTCGGATGCTGTGCTATAAATTGAATAGTTCAAAATATAAAATTCCAATTTGAGTAATTCAAAATGTTACAGAAAGCTTATGAATTTATCTAGCCAACCCCACTGGTTTTAACCTTATACCTTGTGTAGTTTTTGAATAGCAAAAATAACAAAACAGAGACTTTTCAGTATTCAAATAAATCTTAAAAATCAACCATTTTGAATTTTGAAGTGAATCCAATTGCAATAATTCACTTTTAACAAACCCTATTTACTATGTAAAAATATGATATGGATTCTGTACATGATCATGGGCTAGATTCAAAAATTGGCTATGTAGTCAATACTAGCTCATTTAAATCAATTTCAAAATTTTAGGGTTTTAAATCTATGAGGTGTAGCACCTCATTTAAATCACTTTCCCAAGTGTTATGCAGTAAGGTGATGACCTTAGTTGCATGATCTCATATTTGATCACTTGTGGAATTTAAATCAAAGTAGTATTTAATTTTGGCAATGGTTATTTTAAATCACATGAGATGATGAATCTCAATTAAATCACTTTTCTCCAATAATAAATGTGAAGTGTTGACCTTGGTCAACATGGGATCATCCCTGGTTATTTGAGAAGATTAAGTCTTAAGGAGAATTCAATTAGAGGAAATTATTTCTCCCAAACCAAAGAGAAACCCTAATTCCAATGTTTAATGAGAGGAAATTATTTTTCCAATTATTAAATAAGGAACCCCTAGAATAATTTTTGGATAAATGTTAAGTAGTGATGCTAGATCAATTGTGTGAGCCATTAAGGCTAATTAAAGATTGCTTAAGTGTTGTTTGGTGATTGTATCCTCGTATTCGTTTATAGACGCTAGTACCGGAGACTATCAAGAGGAAGAGGTCTTCTACCAAGAGGAAGAGCAAGAAAACTTTGATCACATCACCAATCAAGGAAAGCTAGACTAATGCAAGCTATTTTGTTTGCAAGCTATTATCAATGCAACTAGAATAATGCAAAGCTCTACAAGAGCAAGGCACCATTACTTTTATTTTATGCTTAATGCTCCTATCCCAAGTTTTTACTTTACAAGCTTTACTAAATTTTGTTTATCAAAGTACTTTTTGATTCATGATTCACTTAGTTTAGTTATGGAGTAGTGCAAGAGTATCAAACTTAGCCTAGAACAATCCAAGTTGCTTAGCACCCCTCATGACTAGTTGCTAGTGCTCAATAATCAAAGTGACTATTCTAGATGGGAACTTGTGAAAACCAATGACTTTGAAAACCTTGGAATGATGAGTCATTCTATTGAAAGATTTTGAAGGTGAATGTGACTTGTGAATGACTTGGTGAATTTTACAAAACTGATGGTTGGGTTCGGATGCGATACCATTCCAATTTTACAAGTACCCCCACAATACCTGAATCTGGGTAAGGCTTAGCTGGAAATTTATGTGTCTTAGTATGGGTTCCCTCTAAAACAAGCGTCATCGGGGTTATGCCGGAGGCTGCCTCTACAACAAAAGGAATGATGTGAAATGACGTGAAATGAGGTGAATGTCAGGCCCAAGCCCTGTGCAGTTCCCAGGCTGACTGTCTGTCTTCACTGGGAGGCCAAGCTCATGGGGAGAGGTGCCTTGTAACACCCCAACTTTTGCAACCTTGATTAGTTGTCTTTATTTCAAAAATCAGGGGGAACAAAAACTTTTTCTATAGACTTATTAAGATGAATTGCCTTGATCTGTTTGTTAGGATGAATTGCCTTGATCTGTTGGTAGATGAATTTTCTTGATTTGCTTGTTGAGTTTTGTCTTGAGCTACCTCAAAGAACAACACTCCTAGTGGTAAAATGAACAACTCACCTAATAAAACACATGTGTGACTTAGGAAATGTTGTTTTCCTTCTTACTACATCAAACCTCTCTCCGATGACAACATGAGTGTGCCATCTTGATTTTTCTCTTTGTGGTACAAGATAGCTCAATCATCCTTAATTCAAAACTTGGTACCATCTACCCCTTGCTACATCCCTATCTTATACCCACTCATCCTTGTTGGTTTTGAGGCCATGTCGACCATCTGTGTTGACAGGCTTAAAATGTCCAGACTTTGGCAATTGATTTCTAAGCAACCACAACTGTTATTGGTAGCCTCAATGCATGGATCTCATCTATGCATCACCCTCTTCAACCTCCACGTCTTGCATGTCTCAGTCAATCCTTGCAGCTCATATATTCAACTTGATCTTGTATCCTATTCAATGATTCAACACTAGATCACTTCTTTCAATTTTACCTCTTGTTTTTATTCAAGTTTAATCTTCACAAAACCAAGAGTGGGAATGATGGATACATTTTGTAGCCACCATCTACCCTTGAGAACACTCCTCCCTAAATTAGTTTCCCTCCTCAAAAATCCTACGAGTTTTCCTTCTCTAGTTTTGATCACAAAACTACTTCTAGTTTTATTAAAACTTTCCAAGATTTCTCTTCAAAGAAAACAAGGAACTGAAATGGGTTTTGTTTTTCATCCCATTTCTACCAAGTATTGATTTATAAAACATTATCTCTATTTTGCTTTGTTTTAACAAAAAGCTTGTTTATGGTACCTATACCATTTCTTGTTTTCCTCTTGATTATTTTTACATTTGAGAAAAACTCTACTTTACTTGAGAAAGTAAGTAGAATATTTTGAACTCCTTTGTTCCCACTAGTTTCCTCTCAACATTTTAAAATTCCATTCCACTTGAGTTAATTCTCAATTGTCCCTAGACAATTGAGGTGTTCCATATACTTTTCAAATGAATCCTTTTTCAAATAACAACTCTTGCACATCTTGTGTACATCTCTGATCTACCCCATTATGTTCCTTCATTCTTCAATTCTTGAGCAAATGGATGATCATTTGATACTCCCAAATCACTCCCAATTGACCTCTTATTTGTAGAGCAACTTATATTTCATTATGCCATCTCACTTCTCTATCATTTTCCATCATCACCTTGACCTCATGAATTGATGATGTATGTCAATATATTCATCCTTGTGAGTATATGGATACTTCACTCACCATCTCTCATAACCTTGCTCTACCATTGTCTCCACCACCATCACCATCCCATCTATCTTGACATGCTCATGCATTGTTGCATGTGGTCAATCCCCAATCTCTTCAATATTGAATTCAAATAAAAACTACTACTCATCAAATATACCTTGGGAACTATCTTTCATCATAAGTTGGTCTCAACCAAAGTGGTGGAGATTATTCTCATGGCACATGTCACCTTCATACTCCTTTTTATCTATATGTATCTACTCCTGTTATCATCATCAAAGTCACTCTTTGACATTTTTCTCCTCAACATCATGCACATATCTATTCACATGGATGTTGTGCCTCTCCCCCACATTGTTCACTTGTTTTTGGCAAGAATGGAGCCGGCCAATTATGTTGGCATGGCCATTTTCGGCCAGCCACCTTCCTCCTCATTTTCTTTCTCCAAAAGCCTTGCCTCCCACCTAACCCAATCAATAAATGGCAGCCACCCACCTTGGCCAATCAAAAAAGGAGGCAGCCACCCCTCTCCCTCTATAAAAACCCCCTAGCCGGCCACCTCCTCCCCTTTGCTTCATTTATTCTCTTCCTCCACTCCCTCACACTCTCATTCTCCACTTCCCCACGAAATGCTGCTCCCCCTTGCTCCCATGGCCGGCCATGGCCATGGAAAGCCACCAAGATGGAGCTCCCCTCCTTCCCCAAGCTTCCCCTCACCATGAGAGCTTCCCTCTCACTCTCTCCTCCCCCAACCTTGATGAATCCAGCTCTATTTCCCTTTCTCCTCTCACGAGATTGGATCTTGATGCAGGTGCATGTTGGTCCAAGCATGGAGAAGGTTGAGCTATCCTCAGATCTGAAGTTCTTGAGCAAAGTTCGTCCAAAACCTTGCAGTAATTTCTGTTATCTTGCTGTTTCAGATTCTGGTACGATCTTGTAAAATCCACCGAATCTCGTCTGCAGATCCAAATCGAGTGATTCAAAGTTCCACAGATAGGTATTGAAAAGATCTACAACTTGGCGTTGGTCTCACCCTCAAATTCGTTACGGATTGTCCGTGGTAAATAAAGTTCTGAAAACATGCAGATTCACTGTTTGTTAGATTTCTCCCGTTTTGCAAAACCTTTTTGAGCAAACTCAACTGTGGGTGAAAGCCCTCTTCAATACCTTCATTTTGGCGGTGGTTTCACTTTAATTTACCTCCTGAAACTGAAATGGTTCACAGATCAAGATCTGGACAGATCTGACTTTGTCGAATTAAACCAGGAGCTTGGGAACGAATTTTTAAGTGAAACCAGTTGGGGGAGAACCAGATTTTCAATGCCTTTCAGATGCAACTGACCTCATATTTTTATGATTGATGTACGATTTGTGGTGAATTAAACTGGTTCTGTATGTTCTGCAGACATAGCTGTTAGTTTTTAATTCATCAAAAATCCATTTTTGAACTTAATTGAGTGATTCCAACTCTGTAGGATTACTGAATGTTTTCTTAATCATCTCAAACAAGTTTCAAACCTTTATCTGTTCTGCAACTCCATAGTTAAAGCAAATGGTGAAAACATGCAGTAAACTTGTAAATCCATTTGTGAGAGTTTCAGAAATAATTTGAACCCAAATCCAATTGTGTGTGAATCTCTGTTTAAATATCTTTCAAATGCCAGTGGCCTCATATTTTTAGGATTTTTCTACGATTTATGGCTTACAGATCTTGTTTTCTGTACAGTCAGATTCAAAGAAATTTCTAAATTTGTAGAATTAATATTTTTGAGTAAATCCAATTGGGTTAGTCTTGTATTAGTACTAGCTATATAGGAAAAATATTATTAGTCTCTGTTCATATATATTTGTTACTGTTAGTAATGTTTATGTGTGACATGCATTGTTGAAGCAAAACCTTTCGGTTTATTTAAAACCCTTGACCAACTCTTTTTGGTAGAGATGGGCAACCATTGTTTTATGCTTGCAAAGCAAAACCTCTGCAACTTAACATTAGCTCTTTTGTTTAGCTTAAGTTTTCAAATGATGTGGATTATGGTTTGCTTCCTATTTTTGTATAGTGTTAAGTGAGCAAATTAAATTAGGAAAACTGATTTCTACTTTTCCAAAAATTGTTTGAAAATGTATTGTGAATGTTTGTGATGCCAAACTAATGCACTTGTCCTCCTTTTTATGTTATCTACCAGGGGATACTTAGTTTGTGCCATGGTGATAGCTAGAGAGGCAATTGCTAAGTCGTGGCACTCTCATACCTCTACTAGGTAAATAGATGGGGTTTTCTAAATTAAAACTCTTAAAATTGTTTTGTGGTATCTATAAGTATTTTGTAGGTTATCCCTTATTAAGGTGGTTAGCTACTGATTGTTGATTGTTGTATGTTTGTTTTGTTGATGCAATGTGATTGATTGTGTTCCTTTTATATTTTCCGGCGATAGATGCGAACAATTCCGGAGAAGAAGAAGAAGTGGAATCGGACGAGGATTTTATTTATATTGTTGGGATTCTTATATTGATGGAGTTGAAGAAGTACAGGGACAAATAAGCCAAGGCAAGCCATCTTTTGATCTCTGATTCGGTGTCTAGTTGGATGTCATTTGTTGATATCCAAAGCACCTTAATTCTATGTGTGTTGTTCTCTTTACTATTGTCATCTATGTATGGTTGCTAGTGGGGTACTCCCTAGTGGTGATACTCCACGATTGTCGTTGTGATTATGGGATGCATGGTATCATGGTCGTGCTATTCCACTTGGTCATCTTGTATGCTCAACTTGAGCATCTTCCCTCTCAAGATAGTAACTTACACCACACTCACAACTTTTGTATTTTAGAGGTATCAATGTCATGATGTTGGTGTAATTCTCAACTTGAGAGGATTATGCCGGGTACCCTATTGGAGAGTTGGTTGGGTAGTAATTCTCCACTATCCAAATTTTATAGTTAGCACCACAAATCTGAAAGTATAATCCTCTTTGTGTTGTCATCATACATGCTTATCTTAAGCAAGTATGATCCACCCATTACTCCTTTATATACTTTCTATGGCAAGATGACTCTCATCTCGGCCGTAGTGCAATTCTAGTTCAACTCATGAAACTATAGGTTGGGAACCCCTCAAGGCTTACCTTGTTGTAAATGTTTTTGAAAAACCTTGGGTAAGTTAATTATACCCAAGTGTATGTTTTGGAAAGACAAGGTCTTTGGACAAGGATGTTGGAGGAATATGGTTGGATGTTGGCAAGTAAAGAAAGTGTGGGAAAAATGTTTTTAAAGGAGCACTGCGTATAAGTGTTCGCCGTCCCAACTTTTATCGCGCAACCACTCTACCCTGATGTGGGACGGGGCTTAGCCCGTAGTTTGTTGAAGCTGGCAGGAGCACCCTTCACAACTTTCTAGGGAGGGTCACGATGACCTCCGACGCCGGGTTGCGCTCCGGAGGAGGCAATACACTGTCTTAAGCGATAGCCGGACGATTGCGAGGGTCTTCGTCATGGCGCCGGAGATACGCTCAAAAGGAGGTATGCTGCCGGGGTGCCGGGAAGGGGTAAGCCCGCAGGGAAGGACTCGTGCCAGTGGAAATGGGCGAAAGGTTATGTCCGGGTATCCGTCGTGGCATATGTTGTTATGCGGGGATGATGCCCACACGATAGGTATCCGGATAGTTGTGGGGAAAGTGTGCAAACTCTGCAGAGTCAAACCTATTCGAATAGCCGTGTCCGCGGTCATGGACGGGTTGAGATGGCCATACTTAACTGGGGCTTGTGTTTTGTTTTGATAAATGCTTTGCAAAGAAAGTGTTGTGTTGGATGTACCGGAAGGGTACGGAAAAAGGGCGTGTGTCGACCATATGGAGATGGTCGAGGAAAAATAAGACCAAGTGGGGAACTCTTTCCTAGTGTTTCATGTAGAGGAACTCTTCTTTAACAAAGATATAGAGATGTCATAGGACTTCCCTAGTATCCCCATCATCTGAGATGGCGGTATGCTAACTCTTCTTCAATAAAGATATAGATATGCCATAGCTATCTTTTGAAGTATCTTCTTCAATAAAGATATAGAGGTGTCATAGTACCACTTTAGTGTCTCCATCAATTGCGATGTCGGGATGCTATATCCACAAGAGAAACTGATTCTCTTTCACATGCTATATCCACAAGAGAAACTATTCTTCCTCTCTTGTCTTCTCTAGTTAGAATTGTTATCACCTTCTTGATGGTTTGCGAGTACAATTCCAAATGTACTCACGGCTTTGTCCCTGGCTATTTACTTGGCCAGACTTGGAGGAACACGACGAATGAAGAAGGAGTTGGTGACGTCTATGCGAGCTAGGAACGTCTTCCCAGTCAGTTGCTCGTAGGGTTATGGCGAGATGACTTGGGTACTGCTGCTGCTCGAAGTGATGATGCTATTCGATGTTTAGTTAGCCCTTCGAGGCTATTATGTAAGTATGGGTTATGTGACCATGCTGTAATTTTCTTATTCCGCTTTGTAATGGATGGTGTAATTTGATATCGGTTCGGTTATGTGTTCACGACGCACCGATCATGGGATCGTGAACGGTATACATAACAGGGATTTTGGACAGCTAGTCCGGGGTCCCCACAGAGCTGGTATCAGAGCTATCCTGACTGTAGGAGACCTTAGTTAGCATGGACGTTAGTTAGGAAAAGAATTACTTGGGAAAAACTATTTATGAAACAAATTGTTTCTTCAGTCGGAAGTATAGCTTCTACTCCTCTTATTTCTTCAAAGCTTCTAAATTCTTATCTCTCCGCTTTATTAAAATGTTTGAAAATTCTTACTCTATTGTCTCATCCACTTCAAAACTACATATTGGACGATGTCCCCAACTCAGACCGGAGACTCTAACTCAAAGATGGATCAATCCCTTGGGAAGACTCGTGTATGTCCAACAGCAGCTGTTCAAGATTGGAGGCCGACTTAGTGTGCAGATAAAAGAATAATAAGATCATGTCTTTGGTTGTCACCAAAGTATGTCGAGGAGCTGACCTTGTTCCTCTTTGGACTCGCACTTTTGCAGTCGTCAAGGATCAAGTCCTCAGTTCTTGACTAGTAATTTTTAGGCCAGCCACGAGAAGATCTCGACTTCGGGAGCACCTCAACAGCTACCTCTTCGAAGACCTCATGTTTCCGGGATGTCGAGACAAGAAGTTCTACACAGTTTTCTCCTCCGCCTCAACATCAACGACTCAACACCCGGCCCCTTCACCACCAACTGCTACAAGGATCCAAGTTGAAGCTGATGCTGACGAGATGAAGACGCCAACATATGTGACCAGCCCCCAAACCTATAGGATGGATAGGACAAACTCAATCGCTTCGATTGAGCTACCCCACGTATTAGGTATCCCTAGATAATTAGAGTGCCTTGTTTGGTGTGCTGATTGCTTGTAGTTCCCTAGTGTGCTGCCTTGAGTGTTTGTATCTGTTTGTTGTGTGCATGTATGTCTTGCTATTTAGACGTTCCCGCCCTTTTTAATTGTTTGAAATTTGTGAAACAGAAATTAAAAATGGAAATCTGCCAGATGTACTGTTTTGCTAATAAAAATAGTTTGGTAGCCCCGATTGATGTGATTCCAATTGCACTAGAACCAGTATGAAATTATCTTTCAGACGCCACTGACCTTGTATTTTTAGGATTTTTGTGCGATTTTTAATAAATAAAACTTGATCACTGTTTCTGGTTAGTATTTTGAGTCTCAAAAAGTGAAAAATAAATATTTTTGAATGATTCCAATTGTGTTGATCTTGTTTTGTTACTATGCATCTAGGAAAAATACCAGTAGCCTCTGTTAGTGGTATTTTGTCTCTGGTTATGGTTGTATGGGTGTCACATGCCATGATAAGATTAAAGTTTGCCTCGCCGATGTATTGCTAACTGCTAGTTAGTTGGGTAGATTAACGAAAGACTCTAACTCTAAACCCGTTAGCAGTTGTTTTTCAACCATCAGGGAACTAACTCAGACCCCTATCTACGCCGACTACTTTCAAGATCAGCTGGAGCGACTCTACCACGCCAATGAAGCAGAAGCCCCTACCTTCAAGAGTGACTGCACCTCGGCGAGAAGACATACTAACTTGGTCTAACCCTGGAGTATAATCACGCTAACCGCGAGGATATCTTTTCGAAACTACCCCCCTAACACACCGTCTAACCCGTTGAGTGAACAATAGCGTCAAAGCCAAGCTACATCACCTTGTTCATCTGGTCCATACCAAGTGAAGCTCCCGAAGATACTCCAAGACTCAAGACTTTTGGTGTAGTTTACCCGCTCACTTCTTAACCGGTCAACACCGACACTCAAGCTGAAGATTGTCTTCGACGACCTCTCGTTGCTTGCTTCATATGGATACCAACTAGGTGTTTCATAAACTTACTAACTCACCGCGCGTCCCATACGGTTTAGTTAACACCGTGAGTGCCTCTTGAAGTGGTGGTCTGCACGTCGCCCCCGAAGATTCTTCAGCTGAACAAGGAAGACCGATGACTTCTTCCGAAGCCCCAGACAGAACCTCAAGACAGAAGCTCTGAGTTTTTCCGAAAGCCCGATGAAAAATATTAAGGGTGGAAGGCTTTGCCTTCCCCTAAAATGTGGAGCTAACCCTAAAATTTTCTACCTTTGTAAAACACCGTTGAAAACTTGGGATAGCACTAACCACTCTTGAAGCCATGGACTACACAATGCCCTCTGAAGATGTTTTCAACTCAAGACAGGAGATCAATGACTTCTCCAAGGAGCGCCTGACAAGACCCGTGGCCGAAGCTTACAGCTTTTAACGCCCCCTCCCCGGTGAACAATTTTAAGGGTGGAAGACTTCGTCTTCCACTAAATTTAGGCTAACTCTAAAAAGTTTTCAACCCTGCTAAGGCACCATTGGAGTGCACTAACTTTTCCGAAGTCATGGACTCCGCTAGGATTGATAAGAAGCTACGGGTCTAACATCCGCAGGGAGTAGTCAACTTCTTCATGAAGCTCGCCATCGGCAGGAATCCATCATGTCTGCTAGAAGATGAAGCAACGACCTTCTCTACAATGGTGCATCTATAGAAGGATGGAGTCTAAATTTGGTTAAACTTTACAACCCCTCTAGTTCTACGCTCAATAATCTCGGGACGAGATTAGTTTAAGGGTGGAAGATCTGTAACACCCCAACTTTTGCAACCTTGATTAGTTGTCTTTATTTCAAAAATCAGGGGGAACAAAAACTTTTTCTATAGACTTATTAAGATGAATTGCCTTGATCTGTTTGTTAGGATGAATTGCCTTGATCTGTTGGTAGATGAATTTTCTTGATTTGCTTGTTGAGTTTTGTCTTGAGCTACCTCAAAGAACAACACTCCTAGTGGTAAAATGAACAACTCACCTAATAAAACACATGTGTGACTTAGGAAATGTTGTTTTCCTTCTTACTACATCAAACCTCTCTCCTGATGACAACATGAGTGTGCCATCTTGATTTTTCTCTTTGTGGTACAAGATAGCTCAATCATCCTTAATTCAAAACTTGGTACCATCTACCCCTTGCTACATCCCTATCTTATACCCACTCATCCTTGTTGGTTTTGAGGCCATGTCGACCATCCGTGTTGACGAGGCTTAAAATGTCCAGACTTTGGCAATTGATTTCTAAGCAACCACAACTGTTATTGGTAGCCTCAATGCATGGATCTCATCTATGCATCACCCTCTTCAACCTCCACGTCTTGCATGTCTCAGTCAATCCTTGCAGCTCATATATTCAACTTGATCTTGTATCCTATTCAATGATTCAACACTAGATCACTTCTTTCAATTTTACCTCTTGTTTTTATTCAAGTTTAATCTTCACAAAACCAAGAGTGGGAATGATGGATACATTTTGTAGCCACCATCTACCCTTGAGAACACTCCTCCCTAAATTAGTTTCCCTCCTCAAAAATCCTACAGTTTTCCTTCTCTAGTTTTGATCACAAAACTACTTCTAGTTTTATTAAAACTTTCCAAGATTTCTCTTCAAAGAAAACAAGGAACTGAAATGGGTTTTGTTTTTCATCCCATTTCTACCAAGTATTGATTTATAAAACATTATCTCTATTTTGCTTTGTTTTAACAAAAAGCTTGTTTATGGTACCTATACCATTTCTTGTTTTCCTCTTGATTATTTTTACATTTGAGAAAAACTCTACTTTACTTGAGAAAGTAAGTAGAATATTTTGAACTCCTTTGTTCCCACTAGTTTCCTCTCAACATTTTAAAATTCCATTCCACTTGAGTTAATTCTCAATTGTCCCTAGACAATTGAGGTGTTCCATATACTTTTCAAATGAATCCTTTTTCAAATAACAACTCTTGCACATCTTGTGTACATCTCTGATCTACCCCATTATGTTCCTTCATTCTTCAATTCTTGAGCAAATGGATGATCATTTGATACTCCCAAATCACTCCCAATTGACCTCTTATTTGTAGAGCAACTTATATTTCATTATGCCATCTCACTTCTCTATCATTTTCCATCATCACCTTGACCTCATGAATTGATGATGTATGTCAATATATTCATCCTTGTGAGTATATGGATACTTCACTCACCATCTCTCATAACCTTGCTCTACCATTGTCTCCACCACCATCACCATCCCATCTATCTTGACATGCTCATGCATTGTTGCATGTGGTCAATCCCCAATCTCTTCAATATTGAATTCAAATAAAAACTACTACTCATCAAATATACCTTGGGAACTATCTTTCATCATAAGTTGGTCTCAACCAAAGTGGTGGAGATTATTCTCATGGCACATGTCACCTTCATACTCCTTTTTATCTATATGTATCTACTCCTGTTATCATCATCAAAGTCACTCTTTGACATTTTTCTCCTCAACATCATGCACATATCTATTCACATGGATGTTGTGCCTCTCCCCCACATTGTTCACTTGTTTTTGGCAAGAATGGAGCCGGCCAATTATGTTGGCATGGCCATTTTCGGCCAGCCACCTTCCTCCTCATTTTCTTTCTCCAAAAGCCTTGCCTCCCACCTAACCCAATCAATAAATGGCAGCCACCCACCTTGGCCAATCAAAAAAGGAGGCAGCCACCCCTCTCCCTCTATAAAAACCCCCTAGCCGGCCACCTCCTCCCCTTTGCTTCATTTATTCTCTTCCTCCACTCCCTCACACTCTCATTCTCCACTTCCCCACGAAATGCTGCTCCCCCTTGCTCCCATGGCCGGCCATGGCCATGGAAAGCCACCAAGATGGAGCTCCCCTCCTTCCCCAAGCTTCCCCTCACCATGAGAGCTTCCCTCTCACTCTCTCCTCCCCCAACCTTGATGAATCCAGCTCTATTTCCCCTTTCTCCTCTCACGAGATTGGATCTTGATGCAGGTGCATGTTGGTCCAAGCATGGAGAAGGTTGAGCTATCCTCAGATCTGAAGTTCTTGAGCAAAGTTCGTCCAAAACCTTGCAGTAATTTCTGTTATCTTGCTGTTTCAGATTCTGGTACGATCTTGTAAAATCCACCGAATCTCGTCTGCAGATCCAAATCGAGTGATTCAAAGTTCCACAGATAGGTATTGAAAAGATCTACAACTTGGCGTTGGTCTCACCCTCAAATTCGTTACGGATTGTCCGTGGTAAATAAAGTTCTGAAAACATGCAGATTCACTGTTTGTTAGATTTCTCCCGTTTTGCAAAACCTTTTTGAGCAAACTCAACTGTGGGTGAAAGCCCTCTTCAATACCTTCATTTTGGCGGTGGTTTCACTTTAATTTACCTCCTGAAACTGAAATGGTTCACAGATCAAGATCTGGACAGATCTGACTTTGTCGAATTAAACCAGGAGCTTGGGAACGAATTTTTAAGTGAAACCAGTTGGGGGAGAACCAGATTTTCAATGCCTTTCAGATGCAACTGACCTCATATTTTTATGATTGATGTACGATTTGTGGTGAATTAAACTGGTTCTGTATGTTCTGCAGACATAGCTGTTAGTTTTTAATTCATCAAAAATCCATTTTTGAACTTAATTGAGTGATTCCAACTCTGTAGGATTACTGAATGTTTTCTTAATCATCTCAAACAAGTTTCAAACCTTTATCTGTTCTGCAACTCCATAGTTAAAGCAAATGGTGAAAACATGCAGTAAACTTGTAAATCCATTTGTGAGAGTTTCAGAAATAATTTGAACCCAAATCCAATTGTGTGTGAATCTCTGTTTAAATATCTTTCAAATGCCAGTGGCCTCATATTTTTAGGATTTTTCTACGATTTATGGCTTACAGATCTTGTTTTCTGTACAGTCAGATTCAAAGAAATTTCTAAATTTGTAGAATTAATATTTTTGAGTAAATCCAATTGGGTTAGTCTTGTATTAGTACTAGCTATATAGGAAAAATATTATTAGTCTCTGTTCATATATATTTGTTACTGTTAGTAATGTTTATGTGTGACATGCATTGTTGAAGCAAAACCTTTCGGTTTATTTAAAACCCTTGACCAACTCTTTTTGGTAGAGATGGGCAACCATTGTTTTATGCTTGCAAAGCAAAACCTCTGCAACTTAACATTAGCTCTTTTGTTTAGCTTAAGTTTTCAAATGATGTGGATTATGGTTTGCTTCCTATTTTTGTATAGTGTTAAGTGAGCAAATTAAATTAGGAAAACTGATTTCTACTTTTCCAAAAATTGTTTGAAAATGTATTGTGAATGTTTGTGATGCCAAACTAATGCACTTGTCCTCCTTTTTATGTTATCTACCAGGGGATACTTAGTTTGTGCCATGGTGATAGCTAGAGAGGCAATTGCTAAGTCGTGGCACTCTCATACCTCTACTAGGTAAATAGATGGGGTTTTCTAAATTAAAACTCTTAAAATTGTTTTGTGGTATCTATAAGTATTTTGTAGGTTATCCCTTATTAAGGTGGTTAGCTACTGATTGTTGATTGTTGTATGTTTGTTTTGTTGATGCAATGTGATTGATTGTGTTCCTTTTATATTTTCCGGCGATAGATGCGAACAATTCCGGAGAAGAAGAAGAAGTGGAATCGGACGAGGATTTTATTTATATTGTTGGGATTCTTATATTGATGGAGTTGAAGAAGTACAGGGACAAATAAGCCAAGGCAAGCCATCTTTTGATCTCTGATTCGGTGTCTAGTTGGATGTCATTTGTTGATATCCAAAGCACCTTAATTCTATGTGTGTTGTTCTCTTTACTATTGTCATCTATGTATGGTTGCTAGTGGGGTACTCCCTAGTGGTGATACTCCACGATTGTCGTTGTGATTATGGGATGCATGGTATCATGGTCGTGCTATTCCACTTGGTCATCTTGTATGCTCAACTTGAGCATCTTCCCTCTCAAGATAGTAACTTACACCACACTCACAACTTTTGTATTTTAGAGGTATCAATGTCATGATGTTGGTGTAATTCTCAACTTGAGAGGATTATGCCGGGTACCCTATTGGAGAGTTGGTTGGGTAGTAATTCTCCACTATCCAAATTTTATAGTTAGCACCACAAATCTGAAAGTATAATCCTCTTTGTGTTGTCATCATACATGCTTATCTTAAGCAAGTATGATCCACCCATTACTCCTTTATATACTTTCTATGGCAAGATGACTCTCATCTCGGCCGTAGTGCAATTCTAGTTCAACTCATGAAACTATAGGTTGGGAACCCCTCAAGGCTTACCTTGTTGTAAATGTTTTTGAAAAACCTTGGGTAAGTTAATTATACCCAAGTGTATGTTTTGGAAAGACAAGGTCTTTGGACAAGGATGTTGGAGGAATATGGTTGGATGTTGGCAAGTAAAGAAAGTGTGGGAAAAATGTTTTTAAAGGAGCACTCGCGTATAAGTGTTCGCCGTCCCAACTTTTATCGCGCAACCACTCTACCCCGATGTGGGACGGGGCTTAGCCCGTAGTTTGTTGAAGCCGGCGGGAGCACCCTTCACAACTTTCTAGGGAGGGTCACGATGACCTCCGACGCCGGGTTGCGCTGCGGAGGAGGCAATACACCGTCTTAACCGATAGCCGGACGATTGTGAGGGTCTTCTGTCATGGCGCCGGAGATACGCTCAAAAGGAGGTATGCTGCCGGGGTGCCGGGAAGGGGTAAGCCCGCAGGGAAGGACTCGTGCCAGTGGAAATGGGCGAAAGGTTATGTCCGGGTATCCGTCGTGGCATATGTTGTTATGCGGGGATGATGCCCACACGATAGGTATCCGGATAGTTGTGGGGAAAGTGTGCAAACTCTGCGAGTCAAACCTATTCGAATAGCCGTGTCCGCGGTCATGGACGGGTTGAGATGGCCATACTTAATCGGGGCTTGTGTTTTGTTTTGATAAATGCTTTGCAAAGAAAGTGTTGTGTTGGATGTACCGGAAGGGTACGGAAAAGGGCGTGTGTCGACCATATGGAGATGGTCGAGGAAAAATAAGACCAAGTGGGGAACTCTTTCCTAGTGTTTCATGTAGAGGAACTCTTCTTTAACAAAGATATAGAGATGTCATAGGACTTCCCTAGTATCCCCATCATCTGAGATGGCGGTATGCTAACTCTTCTTCAATAAAGATATAGATATGCCATAGCTATCTTTTGAAGTATCTTCTTCAATAAAGATATAGAGGTGTCATAGTACCACTTTAGTGTCTCCATCAATTGCGATGTCGGGATGCTATATCCACAAGAGAAACTGATTCTCTTTCACATGCTATATCCACAAGAGAAACTATTCTTCCTCTCTTGTCTTCTCTAGTTAGAATTGTTATCACCTTCTTGATGGTTTGCGAGTACAATTCCAAATGTACTCACGGCTTTGTCCCCGGCTATTTACTTGGCCGGACTTGGAGGAACACGACGAATGAAGAAGGAGTTGGTGACGTCTATGCGAGCTAGGAACGTCTTCCCGATCGGTTGCTCGTAGGGTTATGGCGGATGACTTGGGTACTAGCGCTGCTGAAGTGATGATGCTACTCGATGTTTAGTTAGCCCTTCGAGGCTATTATGTAAGTATGGGTTATGTGACCATGCTGTAATTTTCTTATTCCGCTTTGTAATGGATGGTGTAATTTGATATCAGTTCGGTTATGTGTTCACGACGCACTGATCATGGGATCGTGAACGGTATACATAACAGGGATTTTGGACAGCTAGTCCGGGGTCCCCACATGCCTATACTAGGGTATGTAAATGAAAGGTTAGGATTGGTAGTTCGCGTACTGCGTACGATAAATCAGGGCCAGTTACCCCTGACGAACTATTGCAATTGTTGTGGCACAAGTGTACAACCTCTGCAGAGTTTAACCTATTCGAATAGCCGCGTCCGCGGTCATGGACAGCTTGGAAAGGCCATACTTGTTCCGTCATCAGAACTTTTCTAAAAATATGAATGGTGACTTGTGATTTGAATTGAAAGGTGACCTTGACTTTGAATCACAACTGAGTTGTGGGAATTACACTAATGTTCCCACTTGAGTTAAGTTAGGCAAATGAGGAGTTTTTGGTTATGAAAAAGCTTATGAAATAAAACTGGCTTTCTGCAAATGAAACTAGAGCTTAGAACCCCCTTACTATAGTTGATAGTTTTTACCTTAGTATTAGTTTGCGAGTACTTTAAAGTACTCATGGCTGTGTCCCTGGCTATTCAAATGGCCAAACTATGAAGACGAGTACCAGAACCCGGAAGAAGGACAGTAGGACGTCTACGACAACTAGGATCACTCCTGACGTCAACAGTTGCCTGTGGAATAGATGGACTACTACTACGCTATTTCGCTTCCGCTATGTGTTATGTAATGGATCAATAGAACTTCTATTATTGTAATAAGACTCGGATCATGTGATCCTTTATTTGTAAGACGATTATGTGTTGTAATGAATGATGTGTTGTGATATCAATCTATTATGTCTCGCAAAAACAATATTCCTGGGATTGTGAGGAATGGCATAATAGGCATCTGGACTTAAAAATCCGGGTGTTGACAATCGTCCAGTGCTGCAATCTGGCAGCACTTTCGTACTCGGTCGTGCGTACGGTGTCGATGAAACCCGTCCTCTGTGATGACCCAGCGTACCACTGCATGGTGTAGTACACAAGTCGTTGACATAACACAAGTGAAACACCGTTCCACTCATATTACATCTCTCAGAGTGGTACAACAGAAACATATGCGAGTCCAAGGTATGTCTATAGAAGTACACACGCACTGTTTACATAAGATCAACACAACCTCCTACTTTACAGTGAGGTAAAACTTCAAATAAAACTCCGGAAGAACGACTCGTAGTCTATCTTATTGCTAACTCAAGTTTAAGAGCTACTTGGCTTGCTATAGAAAACTAACTACTTAGGTGCTATGATTAGGGAAAGGTTCCCTTCTATTACTAGTCTAAGTTTCCACTCTAGCTGATGCAGAAGTCGATTCCATTGACTTCTTTGATTAGATTCTTCATCTTGTTGCAGTTGACTCCTTTGTCTTCGAGTTCCACGGTAGTTTCTCCTTCGGTGCTTTGATCTAAGAAGGGGGTTCAAATGGGAGGGAATGAGTACGAGCGTACTCAGCAAGTTCATATTAGGAAATAGGTGTATCATGCACTAGCTACAGCCATAGACCAGAAAGTCATAGGCCAATGCAAGTTTTCATAAACATTTCTTCAAAAGGTTTATTTTATTCTGAAAACTATGCCCGTCGGTCTTCACAGGTTGAACAAAACTTCGTGGAGTTCCTTTCCTGCCGCGTTCGCAGTTCCCTTCCCGGAACAGGGAGTGACAGATCACAATTCGGTATCCTCTCGCAGAGGTGCGTTACTTTTCCCATAAGAGACCTTATCCTTGATACCTATCCGAGATGCATGCTCGTCCACACTTCCTTGGTGTGGGGCGAGGTGTAAGATCCAAGCCAATCACTGCCTTCTCCGCGACCCTGCAAACCCACCCTTTTGTCCGACCCTACACCCCCAGTAGACTTCTCCCGATAATACGGATTTACTCACGGTGTACTCCGAACAATCCATCATAGATCGTAGAGCTTATCATCACTAATGGATGGGGATTTAAAAGGCTATCCCAACCTATTGCGGCAGTGCCTCCAACACCCCGCCAGCCTCTACCAATCCGTTGGCGTGCGTAAGGGAAAAGATACGACTGACTTCCCGCGAGCCATTATAGATCTTATGGTCAACGCGATATGTACGGCGCTAGAATCAACTGGACGGCATTGGTACTTAGTCCTAGATGAGTAGTACCCATGCAATGGAACCTCCACCATATCAACACATACCATGGTTCCATTGCCCACCACATAGTCATATTCATAATTGTAAAATAATACTTTGCTTTTCAATGCATGAGTGATAAGTATAGTACTTTGCATATAGTTTGATACAAATAATCAAATGACATGAGCAAGCGATGAACTTGCCTTTCTTGACCGCAAGATTATGCAGGCAAAAGCTTCGATACGTGAGAAGTCCAAATGCTGAAATACCATCATCGTCCGGTAAGGACAATGTTTAAAGAACTGGCAATAATGCTATAATGCATAGTATGAGATGCAATCGTCCCGAGCGTAACCTAACCTCGATGATTTAGGATGTATGAGTTGTAAAGATTTCTTTAGGGTTGGTTGCACTTTTAGAATGGTTCTCAAACAAGGTTCTTATTAGGGTTTGGTTATATTAGCATCATAACTAAGTGATATAAGACATCATAACAATCATACACATAAAGAATAGTGGTGGAATAATATGTAAAGAACAATTGTCAATTTTAAGTTCTACATGACATGGTTGATGATTACTTATATTATACTTCAAAAGAATAATTTTTGAAGAACATGTTGATTAAGAAATAATGAGTATTTCAAATAAGAATTAGGGCTTCTAAGGTTTAATTGACATTTGTACTTCAAAAGGATAACTTTTTGTTGACTGCCAAAACCCACCGGCGGGCAGCGGCCTTGTCAACACCGTAGAGCCGGGAAGAGCCTAGAGCTGCGGCCGGCTGAGACCCCTCCGAGCGACGGCCCGCAATGCTCTTCTGGTCACACGCGGCGATGCGAAGTGCAAGGGCGTGCCACCTGACCTATACCTGGTCGGGAAGGTGATGGGGATGCCTCGCTTAGTTTCCTCGCAGGGCATACATGTAAACGTTAAATACGAGCCTCGATCGGCTCTCGAGTTATCCTGTGAATCGGCTCAAAGAGCCGATCCACCCATGATTCGTACGGGGTGCACGAATACCTGGTGGTCCTGCTTGATCAAGATGAAGCTAATGAGATCTACGATGATTTAGGGTTTTCACCGCATAATCGGATCATCCTACTCCAGGTTGGGCCTCGCGGCCACGCACGGTGCTCGTAAGCCGATCCTAAACAAGGCCTAAAAACCAACATGAAGTTGATCCTCGGAACATCCCGTTTAGGACTTGCGAACGCCACCCTACGTGCCACTCGGATCCTCCCCCTTTGTAAGGCCTAACTATTGCAGATATTAAACTAATCCTTGTAGAACAAGGAGCAATCGTAACGGATCAGATCTACTAAATAATGATCAAGCGGGGTGCCGCCCCCACACCTGAGATAGGCGTGAGGGCGGCTAGATATGCAAGGGTTGCACTACGTAAGCATGCTTAAACGAAGAACAATGCTAACCCTAACACATCTAATGATAACTACGTTGCTCGCCATCAAAAGCGCTTCGAGTACGAGCAACGCATGAACAACGTGGGGCTTGTGCTGCCTAGATCGCAAGATGCGATCTAGGCAGCATGTCGCTTACCTGATAGAAACCCTCGAGACGAAGGAGTTGGCGATGCGCCGAGATTGGTTTGTTTTGGGGTTGAACGTGAGTTGTTGTTTTATTCCATAAACCCTAGGTACATATTTATAGTCCAGGGGACTTCCTAATGTGGGCGTGCACCAAACCGTGCACGAGTAAGATTCTACTTTCTAAACTAAGATACGATCTAATATGTTACAGATACACGGGAAATTAAGCCCAACTTGGTATAAAAGGCCGATTCACATAATTCTCCATGTATACTTCCTTTAAGCCCATCTTGATTGCGGCCCACCTCTGACTCGGTTAAATTCTGGTGATAACACATGCCCCCCTGGTTTTGGAATTGGTAATTCCAAAATCACTCGCTTTCCTTCGTCGGGTCATGTCGTGGCGGAACCGTCGCAGTATCCCTCATGATGATGCCTTGCCTTCTCAACTTCTCCGCGTGACCTGGCAGTTTTTTTTTTCTTTTTTAGGCACCACTTCCTCGGAAACTGCTGTGGCATTGAATTTCCACTATATCCCCTTTTATTCAACCGCTACGAACAGTTCTGCTCTGCATCCCCCTCGCATTAGCAGTCCGAAAGTCCTCCTGCGCCATCATGTCTTCTTCCTCCTCTGCCCTATCAGATCCTTCCAGCCAGTCCTCCCTGTCCCGCGAGCCGACGCCGGAGCACAACCCGGCGGCGGTCCATGCGGCCAACACCCGTCGCGCCATTGCGGCCGGGGAGGAGTCGGACCATGACTTCTCCATCCGGTCCGAGGACGACCAGTCCTCGACGGACGGGGAGAGCGACCTCCGTTTCCTCGCCGACGGGGAATCGGAGGAGGAGAGCGATGACGATCGCTTCTCCTGGGACGACTTCACCTCCTCCGAGGGGGTGGTGGAGGAGGAAGAGGAGGAGGAGGAGGACGACGACGACGACTCCCTCGAGGGCTACCCACCAGCGAAGCGCCTCCGCATGTGGTGGGACGACGACAGCAGCGGACGACGAAGACGGGGATGAAGCCCCCGTGGAGGGCTACGGGAGTAGCGACGAGGAGCCCATCGGCAGCAGTGCCGATGAGAGCTCCGAGGATGACGATGAGGGCAGTGACGGCCCGTAGATAGGACCTCTAGCATAGGGTCAGTAGTAGTAGATGGGGCAATGTATCCCCTAATATTTCCTTTTGAGAGCAATTAGCTCTTTATGTAAGAAATCCCGCCTATCAATGAAGAACTGTTCCCCACTTTGATTTTGCCGATTTCCTCTAAGTTTTAATTGAGCCGATTCACCCCTCCTACTGACCTTGCCGATTCATCCCCTTCGCCAATGTGTAATGAGCCGATAACAACACATCGGTCCTTCGCCATTCATCCTTCTATTCTTCAATTCCTTAGCGAGCGCT
Organism: Lolium rigidum; assembly: GCF_022539505.1. Lineage (NCBI taxonomy): Eukaryota > Viridiplantae > Streptophyta > Magnoliopsida > Poales > Poaceae > Lolium > Lolium rigidum. The sequence goes on from NC_061514.1 coordinate 170,533,126, forward strand.
CATCGTTTTGTGAAGAAGGTTGCAACGAAGATCAGCCGACGCGTACTTCAATCGGTCCTTCAATAGAGCATCTACCGGGCCTGTTGCCCCCGAGTCTCAGCCAAGGCAAAACAGAGACGAGGATACGCAAATGAACCGCATAGACCCGGGCTTGATCGTGTGTGGGGAAGTTCCTTATGCGGCGTCGGCCGATTTGAACACAAATCGGCTTCTCTGAGCGGAAAGCCTTCAAGGTAAGCTGCCCCCCGAGCTTTTTTAGTTCTTGCTGGCTAGATCGGCTCCTTTCCTTTGGTGAATCTAATGTCATCCATCCTTGACCTGATCCGTCCGCCCATGCTGCTCCTGATATTGTTCTTGAAGAGAGGATCCGAGCTTCCAAACTGCTCCATTGAGGAGTTCCTTCATAAAAAATCTCCCTTTGTGCTCCATTGACCCTCTGATCGTAACAGTTACTCCCCTTGAGTCGATGGCCATGCATCGGCTTGTGTTCGAAAATTTTTCGAATTTTCATATATATATATTTTTTATTTGGCCGATTTCCCTTAATCGGCCCCCAATGTTTCCTTGCACGTATGTTCTCACATGTTTATCTGCACATGTTCATCTGATTATATGCCCCCCGAGCCGATACCTGCTGGATGACTGCATATATCGGCTTGTATGGTTAGCCGGGGCACTCGCACTTGTACGTCGGCTCCGTAAAAATCCGCGCCGACTCTCGTATGCCGACGTGGGTACTGTCCGAGTAGATCGGTGCTGAACGCAAGCGGAACATGTGGTGGAAGTAATTTTGGCCGATTGCTGGAATCGGTCTCCATATTCATTGGAGAGCTGACTGAAGGTCCTGTAATGTCCCTTCATAACCTTTTTGGGGCCGATCACAAGGATCAGCCTCGCCTGGTTTGCTCATTGGTCTAGTCTTGCTATTCGGTTATGCTGGATAAAACCAACCCGACCTCTGACTTGATGCGCTTGCTGTCGTCCACCTTGAGTGCACCGTAGAGTCGTGGAGTGCTAAGCTCTGTCGGCAAGACGAGTACCATGTTTGTGCCAGCCGATGTCTCATCATCGGCTTTCCTCCGTTTGGGGCGCCACTCCATTTTCCGTGGACGACCCTCTTCATCCAGGGTTCGCTGAACCTTTGCAGCCAGATCAGGCCGTGCCTTTCTTAGCGTATGCAGGTACAACCTTTCGGCTTCCTCCAGGCCGCGCAATCGCTGAACCCTGCGCTTCTGGGAACGGCTGAGTCCGTCAGGGCACCACCTTGGCCGGTGGTACTGTCTTCTTCCACTTCTCCCTCGTCTTCCGAATCCTCAAGATCTGCCCAACGAGGTGACTCGGCGCGTTTGCTTTGTGGCGGGAGAGGCCCTAGGCGCTCGAATACGGACACGTTGGCTGCCTCCTTCTTCTTCTTGTTGCATTCTCGGGCAATTGCCGATTGTGGGCAATCGGCTCATTCCCGAATCCCAGCGAGTGTACGAAGAAGGGGCAGTCCCAATGTCCGGCGTTGTCATCTTGCTCCCTTGATGCTTCCGTGGCACGGCGCTCGTGCTCCTCCTCATCGCGATCCCGCCGACGATATCTTCTCGGCTTCTCTAGCCGGACGATCTCCTTTATCATCGTAATTGGACCGTCGGCGTTGGTCGTACCGACTCACATATTTGTTGAGGAGGTGATCGAGAGAGGGTCGCCGATATCTTATATTCTTCACCTCTCCCTCTGTGACATAGCGCTTGCCATCATGACGGAGCCGATCGCGTGGAGCGGCCTCCTCTGTATCCTTGCTATGAGAGCAGCTGCCCTCATCTCCATCTTTGCCAGAGTGGCTTCCAGGTCCTACCATGTTGATGCTGAACGAGGGACCCGGCTGGCAACCTTCAGGGTTGGTAATTTCTACCATGTTAACGGCGGGGAAGGGTTGGGTGTCGACCTTCATGGCGTACTCGGTTGAAAATCAGCCGCCCCTTCTCTATCGCCGCTTGGATGTGCCGACGCCACACCCGGCAGTCGTTGGTGGCATGGGAAAGCGAGTTGTGGAATTTGCGAGTACGGCTTTCCGTTTAGCTCTTTCGCCGTGGGGAACTTGAGACCTTCGGGAATCGTCAACTCGTTTCTCCTTGAGCAGGAGGTCGAAGATTTGTTCGGTCTTGGTCACGTCAAAATCAAATCCCCTGGGCGGCCCTGGTGGCTTTACCCATTTGCAGGCCACGGGGTTCCTCCCCGAGTCCACTCAGCCACTGCTATTTCTTGGTCTCCCGCAGGCACTTCATCTTCCTCTGTATCGACCATAACTACTGCACGCTTGAACTTGTCTTGGTACAGGTCAGGGTGGCGCTGTTCATATGCCGATAGTTTCTGAACCATGTGCGCCAGCGAGGGATAATCTGCTTGGGAGGCCATGTCCTTGAGCTGTGTTGCAAGGCCTGCTATCGCCAACTCGATCGCTTCCTTTTCAGTTATACGAACCGAATAACATCGGTTCCTAAGATTCCTGAAGCGCTGGATGTATTCCGTCACCGTTTCCCCGCGCTTCGACGTAGTTGTGCTAGATCGGCAATGCCGGACTCGGAAGCTTCGAATGGTATTGCATATGGAACTCGTTCTTCCAATTGCTTCCAAGACTCGGATGGAGTTTGCTGGCAAAGAGGTGTACCATCCAAAAGCCGATCCCGTGAGGGACTGTGAAAAGAGCCTCACGCGTAGCTGATCCGACACGGAAGCCGGTCCTAGTTGAGCCAAATATCGGCCGACGTGCTCTATGGAGCTGGAGCCATCTGATCCACTGAATTTGGAGAAGTCAGGGAGCCGATATTTAGGTGGCAGCGGGATCATCTCGTAATCGTCGGGGTACGGCTTGTAATAGCCGACTGCCCTTCTTTTCGGCATCATGCCGAACTGGTCCCTCAGTATGGTACTGATCTGATCCGCTGTGCTGGCCGTAGGAGTTGCACTCTGAAGATTCGCCGGGGTGGCGTACTTGACCAGCCATGTTTGCTTTTCCAGCTCTGGGCTCGGGAGTTTCGTCGGTGTGGCGTATTTAGTTAGCCACGTCTGCTCTGTCGCCGACGTTCCTCCTGTCTTCGCCGGAGTCCCCGATGTTGTGGCCTGGTTTGTGACTGCCCAGTCACCACAATCCGGCACATACATGCACGCGTATCCTTGAGGGATCTCCTTAGGCGCCTCCATTAAGAACCGGTAGTCACTAGGGTCGCCACCAATCCTGTAGACGAGGAATGCCGGTGTAGTCGGCACTTCAGCGAGTGCCGCCAACGCATATGGCAGCGGTGGACGGGACCGGAGTGGCAATTCTCCTTGATGAGTCCCGAGAGCTGGTCCCGACGGCGAGTACCGGTGGCTCATGATCTCCTGGATCACGCGCGAGCGACACGCTCCAACACGTTGACCAAGTTCTCGAGTGGCGGTGTAGCGAGTGAGCCACCGGGTAGTTGATCTCCTCGCCGCAGACCCTCGGTGCGTTCCTCCGACGGGGTAGAGAGGTCTATCCCATCGAGCGCACCTTGCGGTGAGAATCCCTTCCATCCGATGCCATGGGAACGGGTTCTCCGAAAAGAGCCGATGAGGTCGGCTTCGAGGGTGGCCTTGATCTCGTTGTATTGCTTCTTGAGGTCGTCGAGGCGGATCCTCGTAGGTGACCGGCGTGCCGTCCGCCATCTCGGATGTAGATGGCGATGTGGTTGATGTAGACGATTGTCCCACCGGGCGTGCCGAGAATGTGTTGACTGCCAAAACCCACCGGCGGGCAGCGGCCTTGTCAACACCGTAGAGCCGGGAAGAGCCTAGAGCTGCAGCTGGCTGAGACCCCTCCGAGCGACGGCCCGCAATGCTCTTCTGGTCACACGCGGCGATGCGAAGTGCAAGGGCGTGCCACCCGACCTATACCTGGTCGGGAAGGTGATGGGGATGCCTCGCTTAGTTTCTGCGGGGCATACATGTAAACGTTAAATACGAGCCTCGATCGGCTCTCAGGTTATCCTGTGAATCGGCTCAAAGAGCCGATCCACCCATGATTCGTACGGGGTGCACGAATACCTGGTGGTCCTGCTTGATCAAGATGAAGCTAATGAGATCTACGACGATTTAGGGTTTTCACCGCATAATCGGATCATCCTACTCCAGGTTGGGCCTCGCGGCCACGCACGGTGCTCGTAAGCCGATCCTAAACAAGGCCTAAAAACCAACATGAAGTTGATCCTCGGAACATCCCGTTTAGGACTTGCGAACGCCACCCTACGTGCCACCTGGATCCTCCCCCCTTTGTAAGGCCTAACTATTGCGGATATTAAACTAATCCTTGTAGAACAAGGAGCAATCGTAACGGATCAGATCTACTAAATAATGATCAAGCGGGGTGCCGCCCCCACACCCGAGATAGGCGTGAGGGCGGCTAGATATGCAAGGGTTGCACTACGTAAGCATGCTTAAACGAAGAACAATGCTAACCCTAACACATCTAATGATAACTACGTTGCTCGCCATCAAAAGCGCTTCGATACGAGCAACGCATGAACAACGTGGGGCTTGTGCTGCCTAGATCGCAAGATGCGATCTAGGCAGCATGTCGCTTACCTGATAGAAACCCTCGAGACGAAGGAGTTGGCGATGCGCCGAGATTGGTTTGTTTTGGGGTTGAACGTGAGTTGTTGTTTTATTCCATAAACCCTAGGTACATATTTATAGTCCAGGGGACTTCCTAATGTGGGCGTGCACCAAACCGTGCACGAGTAAGATTCTACTTTCTAAACTAAGATACGATCTAATATGTTACAGATACACGGGCAATTAAGCCGAACTTGGTATAAAAGGCCGATTCACATAATTCTCCATGTATACTTCCTTTAAGCCCATCTTGATTGTGGCCCACCTCTGACTCGGTTAAATTCTGGTGATAACACTTTTGAAGAACAGGTTCCATTAGAACAAGAACTACTATACATAGGAGCTATGGATTTCTAGGGTTTACTATTGGATTCATTTAGTTTCACTAATAGGGACTAGTTGGGTTCTTAAGTTGAATTTGTTCTATATACAACAAGTATTGGCAGGTTTATTACTATGGTTGATTATGGTATCATATCAAAGAATGATGGTCAAGGTGTTGCTATGAGCTAGGGTTTACTATAGCCTCATATTTGCTTTACTAAGTAAACACTAATGGTTCCTTCTAAGCATCATATCAAAGGATGGTTATTAAGATGGTTCTATAATTAGCTATTAGGGTTTATTATAGTTTCACAATTTCTTCACTAAATAATCTCTAATGGCCTCTAAGTTAAGTGACTTATCATTTCGTAAGTAGGGTTTAGTTGGATAGGAGCATGTGATGTGATTTGCTACACAAAGTTGATACTAGGGTTTATCATTATGGTTCTACTAGGGTTTAATTGTTGAGGTTGATCTTAATGGTATGGTATATAGGAGTGGTGATCAATGGTACTAATTCAATTAACAAGTTAGGGTTTATACCTAGGTGGCACTAGTGGATCATATAGGTTTAATTAGGAATAGGGACATGAAATGATAAGCTCATGTGAATTGGTTTTATGCTAGTGGATCATAAGAATGCATTCATTTGTTGCTTATTAGGGTTCTATATGTCAATTAAATCTCACATGATCACATGTGACACATAACTAGGGTTTTAGAGTTGCTTCTAAGGTGCAATGATCACATGAAATAATGGAAACAAGGTCTTACTAAAATTGAAACTAGGGTTTCTAAATTATGGTTCAACTCCTAAAATGATGATTGGTAATAGAGTTGTGGTTACTTATTACTTTGAATCAAAATTAGTAATGGTTTAACATTTTATTAATTTTTACAAGATTTAATAATTAGGGTAACTCCTAATTAGGTTAAATTCAGAGATAATGGTTTAACAATTATTACTGGTTTTAAAACTAATAACTTGCAAATTAAAATTATTTAAGTTCACAATATTTAAGTTACTAAATTTAATATTGGTTTTTAGTATTTCTTCATTTATTATTATTTAAAGAAAATAGAAAATAGTAATATGCAAATTAGGGTTTATGAATTATCACTAATATTTAAGTTAATGCAACTATGATAAAGAAAATTAATTTTAACATTTTTAATTAGTTACTGATTAGTTAAAATTTAATTTTTGGAACTTAATTATTTATTGAATTCAATTTGCATTTTAAATAAATGAAAAGGCATAATTAAAGAAGTTAAAAATAAATGGATTTTTATTTTGTCACACATTTTTGTTTTAAATTTTATTTGAATATAGTTTATTTTTGTGAGCATTTTGATATATTGTTCATATTTTCTGAGTTGAAATGAATTTTATATGATTTTTCAAAGTTTCTGCAATTTTCTGGAATTTGAAATTAAACAGAAAGGCTAAACATATCGATTCACACCTAGCTACAGAGACAGACAGGTGGGGCCGTTGACTGGGTCACTTGCCACGCGGGCAAGGACCAGTCAACAAATGCTGACGAGGCAGGAGACACGTCCCTCTCGCCGTCGGCTCGACGCCGGCGACCAGACGAGGACGGCGCCGCCGCTACAGGGTCTCCCCGAGCTTCCCGTGAAGTGCGTTCGAACGAGAAGAGGATGAGGAACACTCTGGTGGTGGCGGAATCAACTATTGGTGCCCGGAACTTCATCGGAGACGATGACCCGCGGCGGTTTACTCCGGCGAGGAATCGAATCCGATGCTAGGATGGATGACAAAGCAAAATAAAAGGCTCCAGAGGTGCGTATGCTCACCCTGAAGATGATGATGTGCTCGACGGGGACGTTGGTGGTCGGAGACGAGCTCACCGTCGCGAATCCCGGCGATCTGCTGCAAGGGAAAAAGCTGAAATTGACGTCGTCCAGAGCTCCCCTGGATGCATGCTTGCTCCCGTGTGGACTACGCACCGAGGCGCACCTCCTCGACCATAAATCGTACGCCGGGGTGGTCTTAATCGGCGGCTAGCCGGAGAACAGCCGACGGTGATTTTGTTGATTGCGAGAGATAGAGAGCGATTGAGGAAGAATGGATGGGTAGCGAGGTTCTAGGGTTTCCTGGAGATGCACCAGACATATTTATAGAGTTGGACGGGGGCTAGTTCATCATCTCACCGTCGGCGACGGCAGAGATGCTACGGTGGTTTTGACATGGCCAACGGGCACGAATCGCTGCGCGATGACCACCGACGGACGCAGAGAAGATTGGGAGAGGTTCTGGATTCGCCTGCAACGTCCGAGGTCGTCCTTATCGCCGTCTTGATCGTGGCCTACTGGCGCAGGCTCGCTATCGACGCCGGGGAAGAGAACGAAGACGATGGTCTCCTCTCGCACGATTTTTGAAGCACTTGAAACGGTATGGTGGTGAGTCGAATTTGTTCGTGGGCTGGGCTGCTCCTGGGCTTGGTCGACGTGGCGGTAATGGGCTGCGGTGGCCTGCCAGGTAGGTTTCCCTCTCTTTCTCATTTCAAATTTCTGTTTTCATTTCGTGGTTTCTATTTGGTATTTGAATTCACATTTGAATTCTGTTTTATTTTATAGGTTCTAAAATACTTGAGTATCAAGATAATTTGATAATCATGCTTACTGCATGGTTTTATTATTTTAACAAATAGTTTGGTTAGGATTCAATTGAGATCTTGTGAGACTTGAATTAAATAGAAATGGTTTAGGTATTTATCTCAACTCTTTAAATTTGGAAATCAAACCTATTTTGAATATTTGAATTTTAGAACATGTGCATGGTGAACACATTCTATTTTTCTAGTGCTTAACCCTAGTGATCATTCACATATAATTTAATTATGGCTAGGGTTTAACAAATGGTAAAGGAAATGGAATTGTGTTATGATTTTATGTGGATAGTTATTTCTAAGGGTTTAAAGTTTTGCATACTCTTTATTAAGTTGCAATATAAGTAGGCATGAGGCATGGAAGGGTTCTTTTCATGATCCCAAGTGGTACTTGGATTCAAATGTGGTCTAGGGTTTTTATTTGGGATTACCCATGGGATACACAAGCCAGAATTGGGTATAAGTATAAGCTTTGATTATGTTTTATAGGCTAGCTAGGGTTACTCCTCCATACAAGGCATGAGGATTGGTCTGGGGTTAACTACTAGTGATATACTTATTATTTTATGTGATAGATGAGATCTATTGATCACATATATAGGTTTAACTTATCATCTCAATTTATAAGGTAAGATCAGACATTAGACATGATCCACTTATTCCTCACTAATCTCTCTTCTTTAATCCTTATCTCAACACACTCACTTAAATTCTTAGGGTTTATAATTAATACCAAGTTGTGATGATTATGGAATTGATTTCCTAAGGTATTGCTATTGGGATAGGGTTCTCACCTCCAAGATCAAATATTGACTTGAACAACCAGGATTAGTACTTCTCTAATATTCTTATATGAACATGGCTATGGTTAGTATTATAACTTCTCTCACTTCTCAATGTCTTGGAATATCCTAAGGTCCTACTCAAGAGATGATGATATGATCTTCTAAATATATGGTTTGCCTAGGAATTCTACCTTGGTATCTTTTGTAGCTTGTTCTTCAGGAAATCTGATAAACCTGCATCTTGTGGTATGTCTCCACCTCCTAGCTTCTTCATCTTGATCCTAGCTAATTCATATGGAGTGGCTCTATGTGTTTATTCACATGTATCATGCTACAAAATGAGCAAAGGGATGAAGGGTGTGGCTCTATTTATAGGCTTGGGCAAGCTCTAGTATCATGACACGTAGGTGGTGACTCTTATGTTGGTTAGATGAGTAAGGTGCTTGGTTGTCATGCACTTATCCATAGCAATCCTTTGAGTATGAGGTGGCATAGCTTGGAAAGCAAGTCATGTAGATATTTTCATCCTATGTGGCATAGAGATTATCCTCTCATATGATTTATTTTTGGATAGCCAAGTGGCATTTGTTACTAAATATCCTATGGAGAGTTGTATTATTGTGGATGAGTCATCATACCATCTTTGATTGGATTTACATTATAATATTGGTCAAAAGGTTAAGGTGGAAGTTATTCCTCAATTTTGGATAGTTAGGTTTGATTTCACCAAGGCATGATCATATGAGTTTCAAAATACTCATAGTTAATTTTATACAAATAGTTTGGACTATAATTTGTAATGTAAATGGATTTAGTTTTATGATATTCCATGTATTTAAAAAGTTATGATTTAAATAAGAATGTGTGTCCTTTATGCACTTTAGACCCTGTGGTTTACCTTATTTATAAGTGAATTAAATTTACACACAAAGGTAGTTGCTAACTTTTATGTGTTAATAAGTTAGGGTTTGATTCTTAAGGAATGTGTTGTTGTAAAGCTAATTCCATTTGATCTAATCCATAGATCAAATCATCTCTACCCAAAATAAGGTTTTAGCAAAGATCACAGTGAAGTTTATAGCGCTTGACTTGATGAGCTACTTCAATTCCAGCAAGTCAAGTGAAACTTCGATTCATCGTGACAGGTTTTATTTGAAAGCGCGAAAATTCCCCGGATTTTCTATGCATGAATGCAATGCACACTTTGGTGTTTTCTCATTTTGTAGCCTCTAAACCTGGGATATTACAGCCTCTCCCCCTTAAACTGAACTTCGTCCCGAAGTTCGAACGCTCTCATGTTTCGGTATGTGGAACTGACTTGAACAGATCACAATCCTTTAAACTCCATGGTGATCTCATTAGATATAATTCAATATATCTCTCGTCCAGATCCTTCCTGGAGTCTTCTGATGTCTGGCACTAATACTATCTTATATTTTATGATTTCTTCCAACACTCTAAGCTTATAGGTTTGCTCTCCAAATTAAGATTCTTCGATTAGGACATCTTCTTATGCTAATGTACTTTACTAATGGTTGTGGTGATAGCTTCCTATCTGGGTACTCAAAGCTTGGTTCTACCAGCTGCGGTAATCCAGCTGCGGTGCCCAAACCTTAAGTCTAAAGGATTTGTTTAAAGTAAGGTATTGTTGTCCCTTACTACCATAACGAAAGTAATGATACTTCGTAAGGTATTTACAATAGGCATGGTCCTGGTAGTTTTATTCCTACGAATGGATTAGACTCATTTAGTCCATCCAATCATGGCTTCTAGTTTATGCTAGTTATTCTTCCTTTTGGTTTCTTTAGGTTCCATGAAAGGAATCTTTCTAATAGGCTTATGTTTTGGTATGGTCAAACCCTTCGGTCTTTTGTTTTCTTTGACTTTGATTGTCCTCCGACATCTTCTTCATCCAACTTCATTAGCTTAGACTTACTTGAGCTCTTCTACTTCCGAGTAATTATCAATTACCCACTCAAGTTAAGGTCTAACCCTTACTTCTTCGAGATATGAACCTCGGCTTCTGGTCTGACATCCTCCTGAGAGTACTTTGGTATGGATACATCCCAACAACCTTATAAAAATAAGATTGGACTTCCTCTCAGTTCAGACCTTCTTCTTGGTCCATCATACTCCAAATACTATATCTTAATACTTCTCATTCAGCCTTCCTCTCCCCCTTGGAGTTTACTAATGATCTTTAAACTTCCTTTCTTCTAATCATTAAACTCCAAGGCCAGATAGTTGGTCTAAGTATGGTTTATATTTTGTACCTTTCTAAAGTCTCACGAAGAATTTGTTCTGGTGTATTCACACAATTGTGGATATCTATTGTGAATCCTCTAACTAAATATTTACCAGCTACGGAATATCAGCTGCGGAATCCCTCTTTCCTTTAGAGTGAAAGAACAATTAATCTGTGGACTATTTGTTACCAGCTGCAGACTACCTGACACGAGATGTGGCTTATTGAATACCAGCTGTGGCTATGTTATGGTTTTAGGCAATATCTACCTACTAGCTGTGGCTTCTTTCATAGTTTTAGTTAAGATATACCTCACTTCACATACTTTCTCTTCATGATTATCCTATATCAGCTGCGGTCTTATTATGCCAGCTGCGACTTCACTTGTATTTTCCTTCTTCTAGGGTTTGTTTTGCAAGATAACCACTTGTGGATACTATGAAAATAGTATTGTAATTGACTTCACTTGCATTCCCTGCCTCCATAATGAATACAACTCTACTTCTACTACTCCATATTCACTACTTTTCTCACTTCCTGATACTTCCATGTTGAAGTACTCCTTGGTTAAGGATAGAAGTGAGTTTTATTGGTCCTTCCTTTAGAGTATTGTGGTTGCTTCCCACAATTTTACTTTCTTCTTCATGTGAACCATCATCTTGTCTTCAAAATCTTCAGGATTCGTCACTTCCTTACACGAATACCTTGACCCTCTAGACCTATAACATCAAGTAAGAACTTGATATTGCAACATGCATTTGCATATCAAAGTCAAACTTCATGTATGGATCTAGTCAATCAATGAAAATCCAATAAAATCCAAGAAAATCCAGCTTTGTGCTTATGATACACATCCTTATTTTCCTGAATATAAAAGTTTGGTAAAACATCCCTAACATCAGGTTCAGATGTGTAGTATATAACACCACACAAGATGGGTTTAGGTTGCGATACTTAGCACGAATACGTGAATTTCTACTATTGGTCTCAACATTTATCTTAATTGCACATTTGCAATGAGACAAACTTGAAACACAATGGCCTGGGATAGTTGAAGTTAACCTAGTTTTCTTTGGAAGTACTAACAAAATAGTATACCATATATATGTGCTATTGAGGACTACTTCCTATAATACAATTAGTTCTAACATGTCTACTCTAAACACATGATTGTTTAGAATATACTACCTATAACTCTAGGATTTCTCTATATGATATGCTCTAAATAAGCCTTCTTTAAATTAAGGACTATGGTTCTAACATACTTGGCACAATTTCCAGGATTTTAAGGCCTAAGCTTTTGAACTATTCCTTAAATCCAACTCCTTATCACACTCTTGTTAATTCACTTATGCTGTTCTACTCCATCACATCATGATTCTCAAGTGAATCATACATGATTACCAACTTTACCATAAAAAGTAACTTGTATAACTCCTATCACTCTTCCTTACCTCCTATGATTGACTCATCATAGGTATATACTACCTTATATAACTTATCTCCCTTCCTTAACATCAGTCATTTGACATTTTAAATGACTCTTAACTATACTTGCATTGGTATACTTCTTCCAATAGGATATCTTCCTTATGGTTGTATCCTCTCTTTGGACTACCAGGTATTGTATACCAACTGTGGTCTACTACCACCCATTATCTTATGCTTCAATGGGGTTCTACTTATTTAGAATGAAGCAAGATAACTAATTTACTTAATAAAATAGATAAGAAAGATTGACTCAAGTGTGTCAGGATTATTCTCAAGTGAATACCCATCTCAAGTCATAAGAATGGTTGATTTAACTAAGACATCTTCCTATAGACACTACCAAACCTATAGGTCTCCTTTAAAGGGTTTTAATCCTAGGGTCAAAGCATTTGCTCGATACCAATTCGTGATGACCCAGCGTACCACTACATGGTGTAGTACACAAGTCGTTGACATAACACAAGTGAAACACCATTCCACTCATATTACATCTCTCAGAGTGGTACAACAGAAACATATGCGAGTCCAAGGTATGTCTATAGAAGTACACACGCACTGTTTACATAAGATCAACACAGCCTCCTACTTTACAGTGAGGTAAAACTTCAAATAAAACTCCAGAAGAACGACTCGTAGTCTATCTTATTGCTAACTCAAGTTTAAGAGCTACTTGGCTTGCTATAGAAAACTAACTACTTAGGTGCTATGATTAGGGAAAGGTTCCCTTCTATTACTAGTCTAAGTTTCCACTCTAGCTGATGCAGAAGTTGATTCCATTGACTTCTTTGATTAGATTCTTCATCTTGTTGCAGTTGACTCCTTTGTCTTCGAGTTCCACGGTAGTTTCTCCTTTGGTGCTTTGATCTAAGAAGGGGGTTCAAATGGGAGGGAATGAGTACGAGCGTACTCAAGCAAGTTCATATTAGGAAATAGGTGTATCATGCACTAGCTACAGCCATAGACCGGAAAGTCATAGGCCAATGCAAGTTTTCATAAACATTTCTTCAAAAGGTTTATTTTATTCTGAAAACTATGCCCGTCGGTCTTCACGGAGTTGAACAGAACTTTGTGGAGTTCCTTTCTGCCGCGTTCGCAGCTCCCTTCCCGAACAGGGAGTGACAATCACAATTCGGTATCCTCTGCAGAGGTGCGTTACTTTTCCCATAAGAGACCTTATCCTTGATACCTATCCGAGATGCATGCTCGTCCACACTTCCTTGGTGTGGGGCCAGGTGTAAGATCCAAGCCAATCACCTGCCTTCTCCGCGACCCCGCAAACCCACCCTTTTGTCCGACCCTACACCCCCGAGTAGACTTCTCCCGATAATACGGCTTTACTCACGGTGTACTCCGGACAATCCATCATAGATCGTAGAGCTTATCATCACTAATGGATGGGGATTTAAAAGGCTATCCCAACCTATTGCGGCAGTGCCTCCAACACCCCGCCAGCTCTACCAATCCGTTGGCGTGCAGAAGGGAAAAGATACAGCTGACTTCCCCAGAGCCATTATAGATCTTATGGTCAACGCGATATGTACGGCGCTAGAATCACCGGACCGGCATTGGTACCTAGTCCTAGATGAGTAGTACCCATGCAATGGAACCTCCACCATATCAACACATACCATGGTTCCATTGCCCACCACATAGTCATATTCATAATTGTAAAATAATACTTTGCTTTTCAATGCATGAGTGATAAGTATAGTAATTTGCATATAGTTTGATACAAATAATCAAATGACATGAGCAAGCGATGAACTTGCCTTTCTTGACTGCAAGATTATGCAGGCAAAAGCTTCGATACGTGAGAAGTCCAAATGCTGAAATACCATCATCGTCCGGTAAGGACAATGTTTAAAGAACTGGCAATAATGCTATAATGCATAGTATGAGATGCAATCGTCCCGAGCGTAACCTAACCTTGATGATTTAGGATGTATGAGTTGTAAAGATTTCTTTAGGGTTGGTTGCACTTTTAGAATGGTTCTCAAACAAGGTTCTTATTAGGGTTTGGTTATATTAGCATCATAACTAAGTGATATAAGACATCATAACAATCATACACATAAAGAATAGTGGTGGAATAATATGTAAAGAACAGTTGTCAATTTTAAGTTCTACAGGACATGGTTGATGATTACTTATATTATACTTCAAAAGAATAATTTTTGAAGAACATGTTGATTAAGAAATAATGAGTATTTCAAATAAGAATTAGGGCTTTTAAGGTTTAATTGACATTTGTACTTCAAAAGGATAACTTTTGAAGAACAGGTTCCATTAGAACAAGAACTACTATACATAGGAGCTATGGATTTCTAGGGTTTACTATTGGATTCATTTAGTTTCACTAATAGGGACTAGTTGGGTTCTTAAGTTGAATTTGTTCTATATACAACAAGTATTGGCAGGTTTATTACTATGGTTGATTATGGTATCATATCAAAGAATGATGGTCAAGGTGTTGCTATGAGCTAGGGTTTACTATAGCCTCATATTTGCTTTACTAAGTAAACACTAATGGTTCCTTCTAAGCATCATATCAAAGGATGGTTATTAAGATGGTTCTATAATTAGCTATTAGGGTTTATTATAGTTTCACAATTGCTTCACTAAATAATCTCTAATGGCCTCTAAGTTAAGTGACTTATCATTTCCTAAGTAGGGTTTAGTTGGATAGGAGCATGTGATGTGATTTGCTACACAAAGTTGATACTCGGGTTTATCATTATGGTTCTACTAGGGTTTAATGGTTGAGGTTGATCTTAATGGTATGGTATATAGGAGTGGTGATCAATGGTCCTAATTCAATTAACAAGTTAGGGTTTATACCTAGGTGGCACTAGTGGATCATATAGGTTTAATTAGGAATAGGGACATGAAATGATAAGCTCATGTGAATTGGTTTTATGCTAGTGGATCATAAGAATGCATTCATTTGTTGCTTATTAGGGTTCTATATGTCAATTAAATCTCACATGATCACATGTGACACATAACTAGGGTTTTAGAGTTGCTTCTAAGGTGGAATGATCACATGAAATAATGGAAACAAGGTCTTACTAAAATTGAAACTAGGGTTTCTAAATTATGGTTCAACTCCTAAAATGATGATTGGTAATAGAGTTGTGGTTACTTATTACTTTGAATCAAAATTAGTAATGGTTTAACATTTTATTAATTTTTACAAGATTTAATAATTAGGGTAACTCCTAATTAGGTTAAATTCGAGAGATAATGGTTTAACAATTATTACTTGGTTTTAAAACTAATAACTTGCAAATTAAAATTATTTAAGTTCACAATATTTAAGTTACTAAATTTAATATTGGTTTTTAGTATTTCTTCATTTATTATTATTTAAAGAAAATAGAAAATAGTAATATGCAAATTAGGGTTTATGAATTATCACTAATATTTAAGTTAATGCAACTATGATAAAGAAAATTAATTTTAACAATTTTAATTAGTTACTGATTAGTTAAAATTTAATTTTTGGAACTTAATTATTTATTGAATTCAATTTGCATTTTAAATAAATGAAAAGGCATAATTAAAGAAGTTAAAAATAAATGGATTTTTATTTTGTCACACATTTTTGTTTTATATTTTATTTGGATAGAGTTTATTTTTGTGAGCATTTTGATATATTATTCATATTTTTCTGAGTTGAAATGAATTTTATATGATTTTTCAAAGTTTCTGCAATTTTCTGGAATTTGAAATTAAACAGAAAGGCTAAACATACCGATTCACACCTAGCTACGAGAGACGGACAGGTGGGGCCGTTGACTGGGTCACTTGCCACGCGGGCAAGGACCAGTCAACAAATGCTGACGAGGCAGGAGACACGTCCCTCTCGCCGTCGGATCGACGCCGGCAACCAGACGAGGACGGCGCCGCCGCTACAGGGTCTCCCCGAGCTTCCCGTGAAGTGCGTTCGAACGAGAAGAGGATGAGGAACACTCTGGTGGTGGCGGAATCAACTATTGGTGCCCGGAACTTCATCGGAGACGATGACCCGCGGCGGTTTACTCCGGCGAGGAATCGAATCCGATGCTAGGATGGATGACAAAGCAAAATAAAAGGCTCCAGAGGTGCGTATGCTCACCCTGAAGATGATGATGTGCTCGACGGGGACGTTGGTGGTCGGAGACGAGCTCACCGTCGCGAATCCCGGCGATCTGCTGCAAGGGAAAAAGCTGAAGACGTCGTCCAGAGCTCCCCTGGATGCATGCTTGCTCCCGTGTGGACTACGCACCGAGGCGCACCTCCTCGACCATAAATCGTACGCCGGGGTGGTCTTAATCGGCGGCTAGCCGGAGAACAGCCGACGGTGATTTTGTTGATTGCGAGAGATAGAGAGCGATTAAGGAAGAATGGATGGGTAGCGAGGTTCTAGGGTTTCCTGGAGATGCACCAGACATATTTATAGAGCTGGACGGGGGCTAGTTCGTCATCTCACCGTCGGCGACGGCAGAGATGCTACGGTGGTTTTGACATGACCAACGGGCACGAATCGCTGCGCGATGACCACCGACGGACGCAGAGAAGATTGGGAGAGGTTCTGGATTCGCCTGCAACGTCCAGGTCGTCCTTATCGCCGTCTTGATCGTGGCCTACTGGCGCAGGCTCGTTGTCGACGCCGGGGAAGAGAACGAAGACGATGGCCTCCTCTCGCACGATTTTTGAAGCTGTAGCACCCTACCTTTTAATAAAGGCAAGATACCTGTGTATAGTGCTATTCCCGGGATCACTGATAGCACACACATTACAAAATATAGTAATCATTGCAATAGTATCAATTTACTACATCGTTGATCCAGAGGGTACAATAAAACCTTACAAATTGCATAGCCACATAGACTAGCTCAGAATAAACACAGCGGAAAGTAATGTTGGAATGTAGACTCGAGATCCTACCACGTACTTCTCCTCAGAAAATCCTGCACGTTTGAATATGCAGCCCCACGAATGGAGGTCAGTACAATGATGTACTGGCAAATGACACTTATATGGTGGCAGTTTTGGGCATGACTATCTACATGATATTTGGCTAGTGGAGTTTAGGCTAATTTGCATAATGCCAATTTTATCATATATTTTGTTTAAAACAAAACATTTTGAAATCCTTGAATGACATTATGAAATCACACCATGGTTAAATCTCCCATGGGTTTTTGAATAATCACATGGTTACATCTCCCATGAGTTTTCAAAGGTTGACACAAATTTTAAATACATTCAGAAAACAATGATGAGATTCTTCCGTACATTCCCTGCCTAGAAGCTCAAATTGTCCATAAACGGGGACACGGCTAAGATCTTAGGTTTAACTCTCGAGAGGTTGCGCTCTTTACCCACAATTTGCAACCAAGCCTTTTTGCCAAAATTCTTCATCTTCATTAAGGCCAGAACAAGGTCACCACGAAGCTTTTCTTTAGTAGCCCCTCTACCTACCGGATCCGCCCGTACCCTGAAACTCCACCCACTGGCGGTACCCTAGGCGAGGTTTCCCACTAAGTACTTAGCTAAGACAGAGCCCATAATGTATTGTGGTTGCACCGGAAGCTATCTAAAACAAGGGCGACATAATAATCTCTTTAATCCTGGGTGGCAACCCCTATTCAACCGCGCACTCTCGGGCACCCACCCGTCCACTCGGTCCATCCCCGTGGATCGGAGCCCCGAGCAGCCGCCCACCACTCAAACAATCCACCCAGGTGATTCATTAAGGGTTGTTAATTTTCACTTTTCAAACCATCACAATCAAAACAATGAAACAACATTTGGCATTTGATGTTGCAGAGCAAAAATAAAGTATCCTATTAACAGGTTCAGGAGTAGCTACACACTACTAGGGTTTGCTAAGCATAGCATAATACTTTTCTTTTGAAAACAAAATCCTACCATGCATACTAGTTTCAAAACACTAATGCATAATTAAAACAGTAGGATTTGAATGTCACTTGCCTTTTTGGTAGTCGAAGCGCGTTCACTTCTCTTAATCAAAATACGTGCCTCTCCGTACGAACTATAACATAGAATATAGCACAACATAAACACACCATTCAACAACAAAAAAATCAAACAATACGACAATCGAAAATCACTCTATGGTATTAAGGTGTGGAATGAGGTCTGGCTTGCAAGATAAGCCTTGGGGTGTTGGAATGGCTAAGTCGTATGATTAGAAAGTAATGGAACATCTAAGACATGATTGAAGAACATATATGCTTTACAAGAAGCATGAAAAGAAATTGGAATGTCTCATGTGATTTGAATCACATAAGTGTCAAATAGTGCAACTACAATACTATTGAATATGTGTAACAACAGTTCAAAATAGTATGAATTACACATAGGCTTGGGTATGGATTTGTGATGTATTGAATTACTCAATTAACTAATTTGTAAATTGAATAGTGCAATATCCTCAATTCTGCATCAACATCAGTGCTTCTTAATGGAGTGCCAGGAAAGAAAATTATATGCAAAAGAGGAGTAAGACAAGGAGACCCTCTGTCTCCAATCCTTTTTGTCAATACTGCTGACCTCTTACAAAGTACTATTAACAAAGCCTGGCAAGATGGATTAATTGATTTACCAATTCTGGATGATTTTGGTCAGAAATATCCAATTGTTCAATATGCGAGATGATACATTATTGATAATGCCAGCGAGATAATAATCGGTTGGGTTACTTGAAGGAGTTACTTCAAGTCTTCGATCAATCTATCGGCCTTCATGTTAATTTCCACAAAACCACGCTTGTCCCCATTAATATTGATAGTAACAGAGCTAATGAGCTGGCCAACATTTTTGGATGCAAAGTAGAGACATTACCGTTTGCATATCTGGGATTGCCATTGGGTACCACTAGACCATCTGTAGCTGACCTCATGCCAACAGTATCCGAGATTGATAAAAAGTTATCTCGGGATATCATCTCCGATGTCATACACCAGCAAGCTTACTCTATTAAACTCGGTGATACAATCATTACCAATGTTTGCTATGTGTTCCTTTAAAGTACCAATTACCATATTTATACACTTTGAAAAAAGTGGAAGACAATTCTTGTGGTCCGACAGGGAAAATAAGATTCAAGGAAAGTGCCTAGCAAGTCGGGATATGATGTGTAAGCCAAAAGATCGGGGGGCTTAGGAATTCTGAATCTCGAGTACAAAATCAAGCTTTGCTTATGAAGAATTTGCACAAATTCTATAATCATGCGAATATACCTTGGGTTAATCTAATACGGCAAGCCTACTATAGTAACGAGAGGCACCTCACGAGACTATTAAACCAAAGACATCTTTTTGGTGGAGAGATTGCTTGTCATTACGGGACAAATATAAAGAGTTGACTTCAGAGTGGACATTCAAAATGGAAAATCGGTGGCACTTTGGAAAGATAATTGGGATAATTCCATCGAACGAGGATGAATACCCTCACTTGCACTCTTTTGCCAAAAATCAGAATATCATCTTTGATAAGGCTATGGATATGACCAATGAAAATATATATGATATGTTTCAACCGCCTCCGAGTACTATTGCACATGAAGAACTACACAGTTTGGAACAGAACTCTTGAACATGGAAATCACTGGGGATCATGATATTTGGTCATTCAATTGGGGAAATTCTTTTTCCACAAGTAAAGTCTACAGAGAGCTAATTGGAAATCATGAAGTACCAAGCAGTATTACAGCAATATGGAAATCCTGCAGTATTCCAAGACATAAATTTTTCTTCTGGTTACTTCTAAATGGCAGACTTAATACTAAGGATATGATGAAACACAAAAATTTTTATGTGGAATTTTCTGATTGTATACTCTGTGAAGCTTGTCCAGAAGAAACAATTATGCACCTTTTCTTTGAATGCACATTCAGTCAGAGCTTCTGGTGGGCACTTGGATTGGAGTGGAATGTGGATATGAGTATATATCAGATGATTGATGAAGCGCAACAAAGGTTGTCCCTGAGCTTTCTCATGGAAATAATGATTGCAGGCTGTTGGAGCATTTGGGATCAAAGGAATGATGCTATCTTTAATTTAAAATATCCTAATGTTCAAACATGTATGGCTAGGTTTAAAGCCACTTTTACTCTTACAATGCATAGAGCTAAGCCTAGTCTTAGAGAAGGAATGCAATCATGGCTAGATACTCTATGAGTCTGTAATAAGGTTATCTTCATGATAAACCCATTGTAAATATTCCATTTATTAATATAAAATGACACAGTAGGGAGCCTTTCCCTACTGTATTTGTGTCAAAAAAAAAAATAGTGCAATATAAGCCAGTAAGATTAAATGGCCATGAGGTTGAATATGTATGAACGATATTGAAGATGTGGATCAAAGATGCTATTGGATATCAAGGGTTTAAAATATTTGCTATGTGGTAAAGTATCTCAACACAACATTTGCACAAGGAAAAGTCTATAGTTAAGATTGTCACTATTTACTCAAATAACTCAATTGCTAATTGAATAAGTGGAACTAGATAACTAAGAGTAGGATATGCATTATCGTTGAACACGATAAAAAATTATAACTGGTCCTAAAAGATGGGTATGATCATAAGGATCATTTTGCCTAAAAAAACTATATCGAAACCAGTTATAGGACTGCACTTTTCACGAAAAGTCACTAGAAGAAGTTTTCCGGATGGAAGAACTTTCTACACGGAAGTTGTAGAGAATTCCATTTCAAACGTATCGCCAAAAGAATCTCTCAGAAGAAGTCGATAGAATTTATTTTGGAGACAATGTTGTGAAACAAAGGGGTACCACGGGAATAAAGTGGGCGAAACTGACATGCAAAGTGTCTAACATGATCTACACGATTTGCTGATTCCAACGGTATAAGGTTTGTCGGAAACCGACGTGTAGAACTCAAGATATGGATTTTACAAAACTAGACATAAGTGGTCACAGTTCTATTGGTGTACGAAAAGTTGTCCGCTCAGATAGAAAAACTTCCTACATGAAAGTCGTAGAGTATCTAATTACAAATTTATCGGAAGAACCACTATTCTAAACGGACGTGTAGATCTAAAGAAATAAAATTGCGAAGTTGCATACGACAGTCTACGATAAAATACGATAAAAGAACGGAAAAGGAATTATTACCTAGCGAGGGATTTCGTTGAGTCGCGGCGTGTGTGCGTCGTCAGAAAAGCATCGCCGCTGTGTGTGCTGCGCACCAGGATAAGAGAGGAGGCGTCGGGTGCTGGTGTGTTTTTGGGCTGCCCCTCGGGTGTCGTTATATAGGCTCCAGGCTATAGGAAATGTGCTTAGCAAGGCGAGGTGGGACTAAAAAGAAAAGGAAAAGGCTGGGGGCGAGCTGGGTGCCGGCGTGCAACGCGTGCGTGGAGGCTCGGGCGTCCGGGTGGGCCGAATCGGCCAGCTGGGCCGCTGCGTGAGCGACGCAGCGCTGGCCGCCGCGCGCGAGCGGTTCTGGGCCGGGGGCGGGGCGCGGGAGGCGCTGGGTCGGGGACCGAGCTGCGCGGGCTGGGCCGTTTGGCCTGGCCGCGTCTTTTTTTTTTTTTGGAAGTTGAAAAAAACATGTTTGGAGGCAAAAAAAAATAATCGGAAAAATGCAAATGAGGTACCGTTGGATTCGTTATGAAAAATACTTTAATATGAGACTAAATTTGGAATAAAAATATAAACTTTATAAAACCAAAATTTGACATACATGTCTATGTGGCTATAGTGCCCTTTTAGGGTTTAAATTGTTTTCTCAAATGAAATATTTTATAAGTTTCAAAACCTCCGAACAAAATAGAGTATTGTTAGAAAATCTTTTGAAACTAAGGTTTATGAAAACTCCATTTTGTAAATTACTTTTAAATAACTTTAAAAGTTTTAAATCTTTGTGAATTTTCAATCAATTTCAAACAATCAAGCATCAAGTTTATTTTTATTTTACATTCCAAAATTTAGAAAATTTCGAGATGTGACAGACTACCACCCTTAAAAGAAATCTCTTCCTCGAGATTTGAGAAAGGCTAGAAAGAAAAGGTTTGGGTTCAGGTCTTCCAATAGGTTCATACTCTCTATTGCTTCCCTTTTCGAACATCTCAGAGGATATTTCTTATGTTAACCTTGGGCTTTGAAAACTTGACACTAAACCGTATGCAGTCATACCATCAACTGTATCCATTCTTATGATAGTACTCCTCCCATGGATTCTATCTTTTTACGTGGGTATACTCATGGGAAACTCCTTGTAATTCCTTCTCCAAAAACTATCTCATGCGGCATCTGGTGCAAATCCATAATCCAAGGGTATGGCTTCTACCACCCTTAAAAGAAACTTTTGTAGGTAGTCTTAGAACTATGGTTTGGTTTAGTCTAAGCTCATCTTGGGTATTACTTGG
This sequence comes from Lolium rigidum, assembly GCF_022539505.1. Lineage (NCBI taxonomy): Eukaryota > Viridiplantae > Streptophyta > Magnoliopsida > Poales > Poaceae > Lolium > Lolium rigidum. Next base: position 170,555,622 of record NC_061514.1, read on the forward strand.
CAATCCTAGGATATGACTTGACAACAGGTCATATTTCGAAACATCTATGGCTTAGGGCTTCTGAGTTAATATCCATAGGCGAATGTTTATTCACATATAGTGAACAACATATCCCTCCAAGGTGAGTAAATTAGGTTCCTTCATAGTAGGGCTTCTAATCCAAAGCGTTGGTTGAACAAATTTTGATACTGATGGGTTACTCCTTGGGTCAATAAGGATACCAAGATGAGAGGACTTCATGACTTTCCTCATCTTTGTTTATTGGTGTCTTCGACAACCTTCCACCACTCTTCATCTAGTGGCTAGATCTTCAAACTAAACGTAGTCCTACGATTGGCAGCACTTGCCTACTATAATGGTATAATATTTCTCCACCCTAAGGTTTTAGGCTTATTCGCCGACATCTCTTTTATAGGTATGTCGCTCTAGATTCGCAAAGTCAATATTACGAAAGTGAATAATAAGAGTAGTAGGAATGGTGATCAATCCATCCTGCACCCAAATCATTACTCCGTATTTGATTTATTGAATCTCGTATTCTAACACTTGGTCAACCTCACAAGTTTGTTAAAATTCCATGGAGAATTGAATCAATGTTTCAATCCCCATTATTGAACTGTTTTGAAACATTTCTATCGATACCTAGCTAGGGTTTTGCGTATCTCACATCCTATGCTTCTTCATCTTATAGGAAACATCTAGGTTGATTGCACTACTGTTGTCTTCACGGCAAGTTGCCGAGAAAATATTCTCTGAGTTGGGTATAGATGAGAATAGATAGAAAGATTCTAAAGAAGATTTCCTACCCAAACACATCAGATCAAAACAAATCATCTTACAAACAACATCTATCAAGCATCAAGCAATATGTTTCAAACACAAAATAACTAGTATGGTCATACCTCAATTTGGTATGATCAATGCTTTCTTACGATATCGTTGGTTCAATAAAAGAGAACTAATGGTGGTCTGGTCTATTTCTATATTGGATGCATCAAGTTTCTATTCTACTCATTCGGTGTATCTTCGTGTGTTGTGCAGTCTGCATCGATGTCTTCCTTCAAGATCTTCATTGGTCTTCCATGAAAACACTTCTTGCAGAGTCGAAGAGTATCTCATGAAGCATCAGTCCCTCACTTCGGGCATAAGGTCATCGTCGGTCCTTGTTGATAGTTTTGATAAGGTGGTCATCTAAAGTGAGAGAAAAACAATTTTGAAGATGAAATAGATGAGAATACAAGAAGTTTCACAAAGCAACCATCTTTTTAATTTAAAATAGGGTAGACAAAATTTTCATCCTAGGGTCTTCCTATTTCTAGTCCAAACCTAGGGTCTCGATCCTACATGCAACACTATGCTCTGATACCATTCTGTAGCACCCTACCTTTTAATAAAGGCAAGATACCTGTGTATAGTGCTATTCCCGGGATCACTGATAGCACACACATTACAAAATATAGTAATCATTGCAATAGTATCAATTTACTACATCGTTGATCCAGAGGGTACAATAAAACCTTACAAATTGCATAGCCACATAGACTAGCTCAGAATAAACACAGCGGAAAGTAAATCAGCAATGAGCCTTCATCATCTTCATGTGCCACGAGCAGTCATGTTGGAATGTAGACTCGAGATCCTACCACGTACTTCTCCTCGTGAAAATCCTGCACGTTTGAATATGCAGCCCCACGAATGGAGGTCAGTACAATGATGTACTGGCAAATGACACTTATATGGTGGCAGTTTTGGGCATGACTATCTACATGATATTTGGCTGGTGGAGTTTAGGCTAATTTGCATAAAGCCAATTTTATCCTATATTTTGTTTAAAACGAAACATTTTGAAATCCTTGAATGACATTATGAAATCACACCATGGTTAAATCTCCCATGGGTTTTTGAATAATCACATGGTTACATCTCCCATGAGTTTTCAAAGGTTGACACAAATTTTAAATACATTCAGAAAACAATGATGATATTCTTCCGTACATTCCCTGCCTAGAAGCTCAAATTGTCCATTACCGGGGACACGGCTAAGATCTTAGGTTTAACTCTCGAGAGGTTGCGCTCTTTACCCACAATTTGCAACCAAGCCTTTTTGCCAAAATTCTTCATCTTCATTAAGGCCAGAACAAGGTCACCACGAAGCTTTTCTTTAGTAGCCCCTCTACCTACCGGATCCGCCCGTACCCTGAAACTCCACCCACTGGCGGTACCCTAGGCGAGGTTTCCCACTAAGTACTTAGCTAAGACAGAGCCCATAATGTATTGTGGTTGCACTGGAAGCTATCTAAAACAAGGGCGACATAATAATCTCTTTAATCCTGGGTGGCAACCCCTATTCAACCGCGCACTCTCAGGCACCCACCCGTCCACTGGTCCATCCCCAGGGATCGGAGCCCTGAGCAGCCGCCCACCACTCAAACAATCCACCCAGGTGATTCATTAAGGGTTGTTAATTTTCACTTTTCAAACCATCACAATCAAAACAATGAAACATCATTTGGCATTTGATGTTGCAGAGCAAAAATAAAGTATCCTATTAACATGTTCAGGAGTAGCTACACACTACTAGGGTTTGCTAAGCATAGCATAATACTTTTCTTTTGAAAACAAAATCTACCATGCATACTAGTTTCAAAACACTAATGCATAATTAAAACAGTAGGATTTGAATGTCACTTGCCTTTTTGGTAGTCGAAGCGCGTTCACTTCTCTTAATCAAAATACGTGCCTCTCCGTACGAACTATAACATAGAATATAGCACAACATAAACACACCATTCAACAACAAAAAAATCAAACAAGACGACAATCGAAAATCGCTCTATGGTATTAAGGTGTGGAATGACGTCTGGCTTGCAAGATAGGCCTTGGGGTGTTGGAATGGCTAAGTCGTATGATTAGAAAGTAATGGAACATCTAAGATATGATTGAAGAACATATATGCTTTACAAGAAGCATGAAAAGAAATTGGAATGTCTCATGTGATTTGAATCACATAAGTGTCAAATAGTGCAACTACAATACTATTGAATATGTGTAACAACAGTTCAAAATAGTATGAATTACACATAGGCTTGGGTATGGATTTGTGATGTATTGAATTACTCAATTAACTCATTTGTAAATTGAATAGTTCAATATAAGCCAGTAAGATTAAATGGCCATGAGGTTGAATATGTATGAACGATATTGAAGATGTGGATCAAAGATGCTATTGGATATCAAGGGTTTAAAACATTTGCTATGTGGTAAAGTATCTCAACACAACATTTGCACAAGGAAAAGTCTATAGTTAAGATTGTCACTATTTACTCAAATAACTCAATTGCTAATTGAATAAGTGGAACTAGACAACTAAGAGTAGGATATGCATTATCGTTGAACACGATAAAGAATTATAACTGGTCCTAAAAGATGGGTATGATCATAAGGATCATTTTGCCTAAAAGAACTATATCGAAACCAGTTATAGGACTGCACTTTTCACGAAAAGTCACTAGAAGAAGTTTTCCGGATGGAAGAACTTTCTACACGGAAGTTGTAGAGAATTCCATTTCAAGCGTATCGCCAAAAGAATCTCTCAGAAGAAGTCGATAGAATTTATTTTGGAGACAATGTTGTGAAACAAAGGGGTACCACGGGAATAAAGTGGGCAAAACTGACATGCAAAGTGTCTAACATGATCTACATGATTTGCTGATTCCAACGGTATAAGGTTTGTCGGAAACCGACGTGTAGAACTCAAGATATGGATTTTACAAAACTAGACATAAGTGGTCACAGTTCTATTGGTGTACGAAAAGTTGTCCGAACAAGTTGCTCGGATGGAAAAACTTCCTACATGAAAGTCGTAGAGTATCTAATTACAAATTTAACGGAAGAACCACTATTCTAAACGGAGGTGTAGATCTAAAGAAATAAAATTGCGAAGTTGCATACGACAGTCTACGGAAGAACCACTATTCTAAACGGAGGTGTAGATCTAAAGAAATAAAAAGCTGAAATTGACGTCGTCCAGAGCTCCCCTGGATGCATGCTTGCTCCCGTGTGGACTACGCACCGAGGGGCACCTCCTCGACCATAAATCGTACGCCGGGGTGGTCTTAATCGGCGGCTAGCCGGAGAACAGCTGACGGTGATTTTGTTGATTGCGAGAGATAGAGAGCGATTGAGGAAGAATGGATGGGTAGCGAGGTTCTAGGGTTTCCTGGAGATGCACCAGACATATTTATAGAGTTGGACGGGGGCTAGTTCGTCATCTCACCGTCGGCGACGGCAGAGATGCTACGGTGGTTTTGACATGGCCAACGGGCACGAATCGCTGCGCGATGACCACCGACGGACGCGAGAGAAGATTGGGAGAGGTTCCGGATTCGCCCGCAACGTCCGAGGTCGTCCTTATCGCCGTCTTGATCGTGGCCCTACTGGCGCAGGCTCGCTGTCGACGCCGGGGAAGAGAACGAAGACGATGGCCTCCTCTCGCACGATTTTTGAAGCACTTGAAACGGTATGGTGGTGAGTCGAATTTGTTCGTGGGCTGGGCTGCTCCTGGGCTTGGTCGACGTGGCGGTAATGGGCTGCGGTGGCCTCGCCGGTAGGTTTCCCTCTCTTTCTCATTTCAAATTTCTGTTTTCATTTCCTGGTTTCTATTTGGTATTTGAATTCACATTTGAATTCTGTTTTATTTTACAGGTTCTAAAATACTTGAGTATCAAGATAATTTGATAATCATGCTTACTGCATGGTTTTATTATTTTAACAAATAGTTTGGTTAGGATTCAATTGAGATCTTGTGAGACTTGAATTAAATAGAAATGGTTTAGGTATTTATCTCAACTCTTTAAATTTGGAAATCAAACCTATTTTGAATATTTGAATTTTAGAACATGTGCATGGTGAACACATTCTATTTTTCTAGTGCTTAACCCTAGTGATCATTCACATATAATTTAATTATGGCTAGGGTTTAACAAATGGTAAAGGAAATGGAATTGTGTTATGATTTTATGTGGATAGTTATTTCTAAGGGTTTAGAGTTTTGCATACTCTTTATTAAGTTTCAATATAAGTAGGCATGAGGCATGGCAGGGTTCTTTTCATGATCCCAAGTGGTACTTGGATTCAAATGTGGTCTAGGGTTTTTATTTGGGATTACCCATGGGATACACAAGCCGAATTGGGTATAAGTATAAGCTTTGATTATGTTTTATAGGCTAGCTAGGGTTACTCCTCCATACAAGGCATGAGGATTGGTCCGGGGTTAACTACTAGTGATATACTTATTATTTTATGTGATAGATGAGATCTATTGATCACATATATAGGTTTAACTTATCATCTCAATTTATAAGGTAAGATCAGACATTAGACATGATCCACTTATTCCTCACTAATCTCTCTTCTTTAATCCTTATCTCAACACACTCACTTAAATTCTTAGGGTTTATAATTAATACCAAGTTGTGATGATTATGGAATTGATTTCCTAAGGTATTGCTATTGGAATAGGGTTCTCACCTCCAAGATCAAATATTGACTTGAACAACCAGGATTAGTACTTCTCTAATATTCTTATATGAACATGGCTATGGTTAGTATTATAACTTCTCTCACTTCTCAATGTCTTGGAATATCCTAAGGTCCTACTCAAGAGATGATGATATGATCTTCTAAATATATGGTTTGCCTAGGAATTCTACCTTGGTATCTTTTGTAGCTTGTTCTTCAGAAATCTGATAAACCTCGCATCTTGTGGTATGCCTCCACCTCCTAGCTTCTTCATCTTGATCCTAGCTAATTCATATGGAGTGGCTCTATGTGTTTATTCACATGTATCATGCTACAAGATGAGCAAAGGGATGAAGGGTGTGGCTCTATTTATAGGCTTGGGCAAGCTCTAGTATCATGACACATAGGTGGTGACTCTTATGTTGGTTAGATGAGTAAGGTGCTTGGTTGTCATGCACTTATCCATAGCAATCCTTTGAGCATGAGGTGGCATAGCTTGGAAAGCAAGTCATGTAGATATTTTCATCCTATGTGGCATAGAGATTATCCTCTCATATGATTTATTTTTGGATAGCCAAGTGGCATTTGTTACTAAATATCTTATGGAGAGTTGTATTATTGTGGATGAGTCATCATACCATCTTTGATTGGATTTACATTATAATATTGGTCAAAAGGTTAAGGTGGAAGTTATTCCTCAATTTTGGATAGTTAGGTTTGATTTCACCAAGGCATGATCATATGAGTTTCAAAATACTCATAGTTAATTTTATACAAATAGTTTGGACTATAATTTGTAATGTAAATGGATTTAGTTTTATGATATTCCATGTATTTAACAAGTTATGATTTAAATAAGAATGTGTGTCCTTTATGCACTTTAGACCCTGTGGTTTACCTTATTTATAAGTGAATTAAATTTACACACAAAGGTAGTTGCTAACTTTTATGTGTTAATAAGTTAGGGTTTGATTCTTAAGGAATGTGTTGTTGTAAAGCTAATTCCATTTGATCTAATCCATAGATCAAATCATCTCTACCCAAAATAAGGTTTTAGCAAAGATCACAATGAAGTTTATAGCGCTTGACTTGATGAGCTACTTCAATTCCAAGCAAGTCAAGTGAAACTTCGACTATCGTGACGAGGTTTTATTTGAAAGCGCGAAAATTCCCCGGATTTTCTATGCATGAATGCAATGCACACTTTGGTGTTTTCTCATTTTGTAGCCTCTAAACCTGGGATATTACATCCTCTCCCTATTCCAGCGGGCAGCGGAGGTGTGGTAGATCCCCTCGGAATCCCAGCAGCACGACGGCGTGGTGGTGGTGGTGGAGGAGAAAAACTGCAGGGCTTCGCCAAGCCGGTACAACATTATGGAGGAGAGAGGGCGGCCGGAGCTAGGTCCGATGGGGTGAGCGCCCCCTTGCCCCTCCTCTCTTTATATAAGGGGGAGGTCGGTTTGGGTGGCCCCCCAATGCCCCAAACCCATCTAGGGCCGGCGGCCAAAGGGGGGAGGGGGAATTCTTCCCCCCCAAGTTGATCCCCCCTAGGGTTTTGGGGAAAACCCTAAGTGTGGCCGACTTGGGCCTTTAAGGGCATGTGCCCCTGGCCCATTAGGCTAGGGTGCATCCCCTCGGCCCATGCTAGGCCTCCTAGGGTTGTGGGCCCACTGGTGGGACCCCCGGAACCTTCTAGACCCTTCCCGGTCTTCCACCAGAAAAATCCCGAACTTTTTCGAAACCTAGAAACCAACTTCCCTTATTTGAATCTTTTTCTCCGGACCATTACGGACCTCCTCGTGATGTCCTGGATCCCATCTGAGACTCCGAACAAACTTCGGTCTCCATCTCATATTCTGAATCTACTTATGCGACATCGAACCTTAAGCGCGTCACCCTACGGTTCGTGAACTATGCGGACATGGTCGAGACTCCTCTCTGACCAATAACCAATAGCGGGATCTGGAGATCCATAATGGCTCCCACACATTCAGCGATAACTTAGTGATTGATTGAACCATTTACATATGATACCGATTCTCTTTGTCACGCGATACTTTACTTGTCTGAGGCTCGATCATCGGTATCTCCATACCTTGTTCAACCTCGTTACCGACAAGTACTCTTTACTCGTTACCGTGGTATGTCATCTCTTGTGACCTTGTCACATGCTTGCAAGCTAATTAGATGTCATTCCACCGAGAGGGCCCAGAGTATATCTATCTGTCATCGGGATGGACAAATCCCACGGTTGATCCATATGCCTCAACTCACACTTTCCGAATACTTAATCCCATCTTTATAACCACCCATTTACGCAATGGCGTTTGATGTAATCAAAGTACCCTTCCGGTGTAAGTGATTTACATGATCTCACGGTCGAAGGACTAGGTAACTATGTATCGAAAGCTTATAGCAAGTTGAACTTAATGACTTGATCTCATGCTACGCTTATTTGGGTGTATGTCCATTATATCATTCTCCCAATTACATAACATTGTTATTAACAACACCCAATGTTCATGATCACGAAACCATGATCATCTATTAATCAACAAGCTAGTTATACAAGAGGCTTACTAGGGACTCCTTGTTGTTTACATAACACACATGTATTAATGTTTCGGTTAATACAATTATAGCATGGGATGTAAACATTTATCGTGAACACTAAGATATAACAATAAATAATTTATTATTGCCTCTTTGGCATATCTCCAACAGGTGGAGGCCATCGTCTTCGTCCATCGCTGCAAGCTGCTCGCTGTCGCCTCGACACCGCCCGGCCACGCCAAGATCCTCGCTGCCGCTCTCCGGCGTCTATAAAGCTCAATGCGCCGCCGCCATATGAACCCTAACCCTAGTTTCCCCTCTCTCTGCTTTAATTTCGGGAAGAACCGATACCCTAGCTTCCCCGGCCAACTCTTCTCGCCGGTGATTGGAGCTTCCCCGCGACTCGACATCGGCGCCATCGACCTCTCCGTACTCGACTTTCCCACCCTGTACAAGGAATCGAGCCGCTGTGCTCCGTCTTCTCCGACGCTGGTCACCATCGCTGCCAATGATTTGGACCACCCCAGTCCTCGCCATCAAGCTCTACCGACTCCTGGTGAGCTTCTACATCTTGCAGTGTCCCTGGCCTGCTCGATTGTGCCCCGTAGTGCCGCCTCCTTTTTGTTCACTGTCCGCCGCCGCTCGGGCTTTCCGCCGGCAAGGCTCCAACAACCATTTCGTCACAACACCACCACCACTAGGTTCAGTGAGTCGCGCTGATTCGAATGAGTACACGCGCCGCGCCGCGGGAGTCTTCTATCGTCGAATCCATCCTCGACTGGCCGCCGTCCAGAGGTCCAGTGAGCGTCCTAGATTTTGACCTCGGTCAAGGTCACGTGGCAGCCAACGTGGCATTGACCCCACCTATCAATGAATAGGGATAGATCCATCCCGGGTGTAAATAGCAGTTCCTATTTAATTAAAAATCCAGAAAATCATTGAAACTTAGCCAAAATAAATAAAACTCATTTTAAATCAAAAACATGTAAATAATATATCAAAATGCTCACAAAAATAAACCCCATTCAATAAAAATATAAACTAAAAATGTGTGTCAAAATGAAAATTTAATTATCTTTACCTTTACTAATTATGTCTTTTCATTTATTTAAAACACAATTTGAATTCAATAAATTAGTTTAGTATCAAAATTAAATAATAGCTATTCAGTAAATAACTAAAATGCTAAGATTAATATTCTTAATCATCTTTTCATTAACTTAAATATTAGTGGTAATTCATAAACCCTAATTTGCAAATTACTATTTCTAATTTTTTTAAATAATAATCAAGTAAGAAAATAATAAAAACTAATGTTATTTTGCAATGAAAAGTTATTTATTTACTTCAACTTTTTTATTTAACAATTTAATAGTTTACAAGTTAAATAACAACCATAGAACTCTAATTCTGGAAATTAAACTCTAACTAGTATTTGTCTCAAATCTTAAACCTTTTAAAATAATAAAATGCTAAGACTATTATCAATTTTATTTCAAAGTATTTAATCACCTCAACTCTATTACCAATTATCATTTTAAAAAATGATATCACAATTTAGAAACCCTAGTTGTAACATAAACATGAATCTTGATCTCATTATTTCATGTGATCACCCTAAATTAGTTGCAATCCTAAAACCCTAGGGGTTTAGCCCATGTGATCATATAAACTTCACCTTTACATATAGAATCTTAATAAGAAACAAATGAATTCATGCTCATGATCTACTAAAATAAAACTAGGTACAATTCACATGAAATCATTATCATATGCCTTTAGTTTTGAATAAACCTTATATAACCAACTAGTGCCACTTAGGAGCAAACCCTAATTTGTTATACACATATTAACACCAATGATCCTCATACTTAGTATCACACCATTGGAATTAACCTCAACCATAAAACCCCAGAAGAACCATGGAGATCATACCTAATACCAATCTTGTGTAGCAAATTCACATCACATGCTCCTATCCCACTAAACCCTATTTAGGAAATAATAAACCACCTAGCTTAGAAACCATGATTGAGTACTTAGTGAAACAAATGATAAGTTATAGTAAACCCTAACTCATAGCATCACCTTGAACCATCCTTTGATATGATGTCTAGAAGAAACCATAGTAATAAACCTGCTAATATTTGCTACATATAGACCCATTCCACTTAAGAACTCAATTAGTCCCTATTAGTGAACTAAATTAGTCCAATAGTAAACCCTAGTAGAATTAGCTCCTACTTATAGTAATTCTTGTTCTTTATTAAACCTGTTCTTCAAAAGTTATTCTTTTGAAGAAATATCAAGCAAACCATAGAAGCCCACAGTTCTTATTTGAAATACTTACTATTTATTAATCAATACGTTCTTCAAAAGTTATTTTTTGAAGTATAATATATTTAATCATCAACCATGTCCTGTAGAACTTAAAAACTGATAACTACTCTTTACTTATTATATAACCAATATTTCTTTGTGTGTATGCTCATTATGATGCATTATATCACTTGTTTATGCTATAATATCACCAACCCTAATAAGAACCTTGTTTGAAAACCATCCTAAAAGTGCAACACACCCTAAAGAAATCTTCACAACTCATCAATCCTAAATCATTGAGATTAGGATACGCTCTGGACGATTGCATCTCATAATATGCATCATAGCATCTTTGCCAGTTCTTTAAACATTGTCCTTACCGGACAATGATGGTATTTCAGAATTTGGAGTTCTCACGTATCGAAGCTTTTGTCTGCATAATCTTACAGTCAAAAAAGGCAAGTTCATCGCTTGCTCGTGTCATTTGATTATTTTTATCAAACTATATGCAAAGTACTATACTTATCACTCCTGCATTGAAAAGCAAAATATTATTTTACAATTATGAATATGACTATGTGGTGGGCAATGGAGCCATGTTATGTGTTGATGTGGTGGAGGTTCCATTGCAAGGGTTCTATTCATCTAGGACTAATTACCAATGCCGTCTAGTGATTCTAGCGCCGTACATATCGCGTTAACCATAAGATCTATAATGGCTCTAGAGAAGTCAGGTTTATCTTTTCCCTCTCGCATATCAATGGACTAGTGATAAGGGTTGCATGTATCGGTCTATCTATTGGTAAAGGTGAGGACAGTGGTCCGTAACGGTCTACCATTAGATATAGGAGAGGGCAGACTTATTAAAGGTCTATGATGGATTGTAAGGGTTGTCCGGGTCGGTCTATCTATGGTGTATAGGACAGGGTATATGAATTGTTCGGAACGGTCTACCTTAATGGTATAGGTGAGAACAAATGTCTGGGTCGGTCTCTCCATAGATAAAGGGCGGGACGAGACTTACAAAAGGGTGGGTCTCTACGGGGTCGCGGAGAAGGCGGTGATTGGCTTGGATCTTATATCGGGCCCCACACCAAGGAACCGTGGATCGGAACCACATGCCCGGTTGGCAACAAAGATAAGGTCTCTTATGGGAAAAGTAACGCACCTCTGCAGAGTGTATTAAATTGTGGCTTGTCACTCCCAGTTTCGGGAAGGGAACTACGAACGCGGCAGGAAAGGAACTCCATGAAGTTCTGTTCAACCTGTAAAGACTGACGGGCATAGTTTTCAGAATAAAATAAACCTTTGAAGAAATGTTTACGAAAACTTGCATTCGCCTATGACTTTCTGGTCTGTGGCTGTAGCTAGTGCATGATACACCTATTTCCTAATATGAACTTGCTGAGTACGCTCGTACTCATTCCCTCCCATTTGAACCCCCTTCTTAGATCAAGGCACCGAAGGAGAAACTACCGTGGAACTCGAAGATAAAGGAGTCAACTGCAACAAGATGGACAATACAATCAAAGAAGTCAATGGAGTCAACTTCTGCATCAGATAGAGTGAAAACTTAGACTAGTAATAGAAGGTAACTTTTCCCTAATCCTAGCACCTAAGTAGCTAGAATTCTATAGCAAGCCTGGTATCTCTAGAGCTAGGATTAGCAATAATTTAGACTACGAGTCGTTCTTCTGGAGATTTATTTGAAGTTTTACCTCACTGTAAAGTAGGAGGTTGTGTTGATCTTCTGTAAAGAGTTTGTGTATCCTTCTATAGACATGCCTTGGACTCGCATATGTTTCTGTTGTACCACTCTGAGGGATGTAATATAAGTGGAACGGTGTTTCACTTGTGTTATGTCAACGACTTGTGTACTACACCATGAAGTGATACACTGGGTCACCACAATACCTAGGCAAGTTGTAGAAAGAATCCGACTTATGAGAAATTGTATCGGGACTTGGCTAGTGTTGAATGGGAACGCAAATTTCCACTTGTTTCTGTTAGGGCGTTATCTCTTTCAGGATCCGATCACACTCCCATGTTGACTGATTCTGGTCATCAAGCGCATGTTGGAAATAATGTTAAGTTCTCTTTTGAATTATCTTGGCTCTTTCAAGATGGAATTTTTGACATGGTGTGGCGACCGAATGGGCAGAAGTCTCACCTTGAAACCCACCTATTGAAACTTGGCAAAAAATAAGGCACTTGTGCCGATTCTTAAGGGGCTAGGCAAAGAACTTAAGCGGAAAGTATAGAAAGGAAAAGAAACGTCTCTTAGGTATTATTGATACTTTGGACGTTAAAGCAGGAACAATTCTTTTGTCTATACTGGAAAGAGAAGAGTTGAAGCTAGCGAATGAAAAAATTAACAAACTTAGGAGTGATGAAGAGATCAACTGGACTCAGAGGGCTAAGGTGAAATATGTGCAAGAAGGAGGAAACAATACTAAATATTTTATTTTAATCACTAATGGGAAACATAGGGAAAAAATCTTTCAACTTGAACATGATGAGGGAACCATTGTTGGTGATGAAACCTTAAAGTGTTTTTTAATGAGTACTATAAAAAGCTTTTTGGTGCCCCTGATAAAAACAACTTCTCCATGATGGAGGACCGTGTTCAGGATATCCCTCAGTTGTCCACAGTGGAAAATGGCCTCTTGATTGCTGACTTCTCCGTTGAGGAAGTATACGAGGCAATTTCAAAAATGGAACACAATAAAGCTCCAGGACCTTATGGGTTTCCTGTTGAGTTCCACTAGCATTTCTAGAAGGTGATTAAAGATGATTTGATGGCACTGTTTGTCTGTTTTTAAAGAGGAGAATTACCATTATTTAAGTTGAACTTTGGGGTGATTACTCTTTTTCGCAAGAATGAGAATGAGGTTCAAATTCACCAATATAGAACAATCTGTTTGTTGAATATTAGTTTCAAACTTTACACTAAGGTCGCTACTAGTCGTGTTTCTGACTTGGCACATAAAGTGATCAGGCATACTCAGACTGTGTGTATGCCCGGTTGTTATATTTTAGAAGGTGTAGCTGTAGTCCACTAGTCTATTCATGAGTTACACTAGAACACGATAGATGCAGTTCTTTTCAAAACTGATTTTGAAAAGGCATATGATAAAGTTCAGTGGCCATTCCTGCAACAAGTACTGAGAATGAAAAGCTTTGATCCTGTGTGGTGTAGCCAAATTAAACACTATGTTCAAGGTGAGAGTGTCGGAATTAGAGTCAATAATGATGTTGGACATAACTTCCAAACTAGAAAGGGAGTGAGACAATACGATCCTCTATCTCCGATCCTATTTAACATCATAGCTGATATGTTAGCCATTTTGATCGCTCGGGCCAAACAAGAGGGGCTAGTGGGCAGCCTTCTACCTCATCTTGTTGATGGCGGTGTCTCCATACGTCAATGTGCAGATGATATAATATTGTTTATGGAACATGACATTGCAAAAGTGGCGAATATGAAATTGATTCTCTGTATTTTTAAACAACTCTCGGGGAAAAAATTTAACTTTCATAAGAGTGAGCTTTTTTGATTCGGTAAAGCTAAAGACATGGAACATCAATAAAAACGATCTCCTGGATGTGAGTCTGGGACTTTACCATTATACCTATCCATCACAAGATTCTTTGTAATGCGGAATGGAACCCTGTTGAGAATTGTTTTGCTTCTAAACTTGGATGTTGAAAAGCAAAATTCTTTCGTATGGTGATAGGCTTGTCCTTATCATCTCAGTGTCAACCAGCCTTCCTATGTTTATGTTGTTTTTCCTTAAAATTTCGAAAGGTGTTATGAAACGTCTTGATTTTTATCGCTCTAGTTTCTTTTGGAAATCCGACAACAATACAAACAAATACCGTTCAAGTAAATGGAACATACTATGTAAGCCAGAAGATCGGGAGGGAGGGGGGTTTGTATAGAGGTTCTTGAACTCAAAAACAAATGTTTACTCAGCATATGGTTGTTTAATCTTCTGACGAACGGAGGTATTTGCCAGCAATTTTTGCATAACAAATACCTTAAACATAATACTCTTGCGCAAATTGAAGCTAAACCCACGGATTTTCCTTTTTAGAAAGGTCTCATGCGTTTGAAGCAAGAGTTTTTCAGCAGAGGATATTTCGAAGTTGGCAATGGCTCAACCATGCGCTTCTGGGAAGATGTATGGTTGGGGGATGCACCGCTTGCGCAACAATATCCGTCGTCGTATAACACAGCTCAACACAAAAATGTTTTGGTGGCAACTGTTTTAGCCCATGACCCTCTTAATATATGTTTTAGGAGAGGTTTCAATGATCACAAATGGAATGAATTTGCACCTATGTCACCATTTGATGTCAGTCAATCTCTCTAATGAGTCCGATCGGTTTGTGTGGAAGCTCACGGATTCTGAAGATTTTACGGTTAAATTTTACTATCTTGATTTGATGAATGGTCATACGAGATTTCTTCGTGAATACTTATGGAAGCTTCAAATTCCTTTGAAAAATAAAATGTTCATGCAGTTTTTTAATAACGAAATACTGTTAACTAAAGATAACTTGGCAAAACAATATTGGAATCGGTGTCAAAAGTGTTGCTTTTGTGATTCTAATGAAACTGTTGAACATTTGTTTCTTGCTTGTTCTTTTGCAAAAATTGTTTGGCGAATGGTTTATCTAACATACAACATTCCGGCTCCTCCTAATATTACTGATATATTTGGTAATTGGTTAAATTCAGAGTGCCTAAAATTGACAGAGCTAGGATAGTATTGGCGTTTCAGCTTTGTGTTGGGCTATTTGGACAAGAAGAAATAATATTATTTTTAACAAACAAAAGGAAACTAATTTATTGCAGGTTGTTCACCAAGCTGCACACTGGATTCTGTTATGGGCTTCTTTCTCCCGGAGGATTAGCAAGGAATATAGTTTCTGGATGCAATCGGCTGATCATGATTGTGCATGATTTTTTTTTCCAGGCTACTGGGTGGCGGCATATTAATAGGATTGCAAATATTTAGCAGTCTGATGCCCATCGTTTTTCTTTGGTTGATATTTGTCTCAACATTATCCGATCAATGATTGTAATAATTGAATGATATGCTCGTACGTTGTAATATGAAAATTGCCGTGTGCATCTATTAACACAGAGGCTGGAGCGTAGCTCCCATTTCGAAAAAAAAACTACGATGGGCACATTTCTTGAACTACCAGAAGACATCTTAATGCATGTCTTTGCCACCCTTGACATCACTGATCTTGTACGTGCCGGCTCTATCTGCACTTTATGGAAGTTTGCATACACCGCACTGCGAGGAATCTTGGCAAGCACAAGCAGACCCAGACGCCTTGCCTGCTCTACACCTCTGAATCTGCTGGTGAAAATGTTGCGTGCTTCTACAGTCTAGTAGAGAAGAGGGTTTACGGGTTAACCCTCCCGGAGCCACCTCTCTGCGGTAGGTTTCTGATTGGATCCCCACTCGGCTTCCTGGTCACCGTACGTCGACCATAGATCTGAAACGCACCTTGTCAATCCTATCATTGGGCAACAGATTGCTCTCCCTTCAGTGACCACCGTCGAGTACGTGAAGCCCATCTTTCATGACTCGGGTTCTGTCCACGAGTATGAATACCCAAGTCACTCTGCCAGAGAAGCTTTCTTCAAGGCATCAATCATCCCTCGTCGTGAGCTGGGGGAATACTTCCAGTTCAAAGCGTTTATGTTCCATGATACACCCACTGGAAGCTACATCGTGGTGCTCATCCACAAGCCATACACTCACCTCTCGTTTGCAAGAGTAGGGGATGATAAGTGGACCTTGCTGCAACCACATTGTCACTACAGGGACTGCACCTACAAGGATGGGTTTTTGTATGCAGTGAGTGAAATGGGGGAAATTCATGCGTTCGATCTTAGTGCTCCTTCTATTACAATGTCGATTACTAGGGTGGGGGATGAGGATTTTTGTCCCGATGCTACACATTGTTCAGGCTCCATGGGGTGGTCTGCTGCTTGCCTCAAGACTAAAAGAGTTTGAGGATCCTGATACAGATGCCGACCCTAAATTTTCTGTTCCGAATACTGCGGAAATTAAATTGTACCGAGCTGATGATGGTGCAGAGAGGCTTGTGAAAATTGATTGCTTGCCTGACCATGTGCTGTTTCTTGGGCTTAACGATGTACTTTGTCTGATTGCCAAAGATTACCCTTTCTCTCAAGGGAAATCATGCATACTTTACTGATGATAATGAGTACAATCAAGGACGTAAGAGTAGTCGTCGTGATATCGGAGTAGTTGACGGGCAATAATAGCAAGGAGGGCCTTGTGTCTCCTTGGCTTTGGTCCAACTGGCCTTCTCCTGTATGGATTGAACCCAGTCTTACCATGATGAAACTACCATCGAGTGACTATTGGCTCAGTGGACCGACGCGTGGACTCCCGAAGATAGAAGAGAACACCTTGAGGGGTCGCTTTGCTGCCCTTGGGATTCCAATAAGCATTGGTCCAACTAGCATGCTCCAGTGTTTGGAAAAGTAGTTTGGCTTCAAGAAGGTCTAATAAGGCGCTCACCTAGGCACAGTGGAGGGCGAGCTCGTTGCCTTGGTATGCGAAATGTAGGCATCGAAGAGCTGATAATTCAGGAGGCCACATGATGGCATCATGCTGTCAAGTTGTCATTTTTATCAAAAAATTTAACTTTCATGAACGTGTCTCTTTTGTTATGTTTGGGACTCTAGACCTTGATTATGTCTTATGTGTGTGCGGTTTTGTGTCTTTTATGACTTGTGAAAGAAGTCCGTGAAATAAGAACTTTGTTGTGCTTGTTTTGTGGGTTTATCATTTATGAACTTGTGATGATCACTGAAACGTTACCAAGCTGCTATCTTGTCCTGCCGTGTTGCTGTTCATAGATGATTCGCAGCTGTTCCTATCTATGAGATGAGTTCCTAATCTTCCCTTCTCTCAGTGTTGTTCGATTAGTTGGCTTACCATCTCTGATCTCTGTGACTGGTTGCTGTGATGGACAGCGAGAAGCCAAGAAAAAGAAGTTAAGTTTCAAGAGCGACTATAATCTCAGCTGCTGCTGTTTTTGTATTTTCAGTAATTTACAAGTAGATGATTTTTTTTCTATGGTCACAAATAGATGTTAGACTATCATGTATCCATACTAGTAGGCCTCCCCGTACGTGGATATAGAGATCTACTTATTGATTGTATTAGAGATGATAATTTGAAGTAGCGTTGCCTATGATGTGTTTATCCTGGCTATTTTAATTGCTTGTTGCAAGTATAGATAAATTATTGCACTTAGATCCTTAAGGACTGCATTCAACAGTAATATGAACAGCGGGTGGCTAAATATGAACATCGACATGGAAATAAGGCTGTTCATGGCATCGGAGCGGCCACAGAAGCATGTATATTGCTCTGAACCATGACATAATTATGTAATTTTCTCTCTAAAAAGGGCCATAGACAGGCATTTCAGAGTTTATGTGAACTAAACCAACAACCTGAGCAAGATGGGGCACATGTAGTACTGTACAAGCAACGCCCAGTTATTTCAGACATTCAGCTTGTTGTATTACATATGTACATCTAAAGACTGTGATTCAGAACCGAAATTTGAGCGGTCCAAATGTTCTCCCCTACAATCCGTACAGTACAATTACTGGCTCTGATTTCTGGTGGAGATAATTTGTCCCCTCGGGTGAGCGTATGTTTTTAGTGAATATATATCTTGCCGGTATGAGCTCCTAGGTTGTCAACGAAATGGATCAGCAAAAGCAGTTGATGAACATGAAGAATGTTCTTGTATCAAATGTTGTCCTGTCAGTACAGGGACGGCGCACAAATGTTGCCAGCACATACATACGCACTAAACTATGCACAAGAGCCATGCATGGGGCGTCACCAGAGCAACAAGGTTACGACGTTGTGTTAATAGGTAGCACCGGTCATGTCCTCTCACTCGCCAGCTATCGAAACAATCGGTACAACAACGGTTCTTCAGGAAGAGTAGTCAGTTGCAGCGGTTTTCAGCTAGAGTGCTTCACAGAACAAGCAACTACCTGAGCCCATTGCCTAAGCCTTGTCTTGATAAGCTGAGGGTTGTCGCCTGTTGCGTCACACGGACCAAACAACCAAAAGCATGAAGAATTATTCACATAACTTCCGGAATCTAACAACACATTAACAAGAAAAACGTTACTTACCTGGACTGGAAATTTTCAGCGAGTCAAGGAGAGAGTGCTGCGCCATAGGACTACCGCCCGGGCTCGACTGTGTGGAAGATGAGGATCTCGCCATGGAAAGGGATGGCAACGAGCGGCTGCACACCCGCATCTTGGGCTCTGAGAGTTGCCGGTTGACGGCGAAATACAGGTCAAGGGCGGGGAGCGTGTCGCAGAGGTTCTGCCCGCCGTTCTCCTCGTTGAACCCGAACCCAAGCTCCATAGATCCCTTCAGTTCGTCAAGGTCCTCGTCGGTCACGCCGTTGCCGATGGCGTTCATGCTGGCGCTGGCCTCGCGGTCAGCGTCGTACATGCCCATGCTGCTTCTCTGCCGCTGAATCTGCCGCCGGCGCTTCTCCCACTTGACCTCCCTGGTGGTCTCCTTCATGGACAGCTGCTTGGACAGCATCCTCTTCTTGTTGTTGCCGGCGGCGGCCGGGTTTGTCCGCGTCACAGGTGCCTGCGCGGTCATGGAGACCTCTTGTTCCCTACCGATGAAGAGCGACAATGGTGGTGGACGTGGAACGCCACGCTTGTGCTCTCTGCCGCTGTTGGCCATGTCCTGTGCAATGGTTTCTCTGCAACGATGTAATGTGTGCAGGCTATCGAATGCGCCGCCGTTAACGTTGCCTTCCCTCCTCCGAATGGAATGGCGGGTTGCCGCGTTGCCTCGCAGCAGCTGCCGTATCACGACAGCGCCGCGGCAGGAGGAAGGAGAGCGGGAATGTTGGGAAGACGAGAGAGGGAGGTCAGGCTCCTCTCATTTGAAGGAGGGGAAGGAGAAAGAACAACCCAAAATTAGGAGCGTAACCCCGTTTCGTTGATCCATATGCATGCCTCTTTTCTACCTCCAAAATGCTAACCATGCCGGATGGTTGTTTCTAACCGTAGGCACTCCGTGCCACTCGGCTAACTACTTCAATTAGGTTCTAGACAAAATCGGCATGGACCAAGGGATTGCTATTTCAGGTGAGTATTGGAACCAGACAAGAAATAAACTGAACACACGGCGTGGTATCCGTATCCAAGTCCTTTGGTTCATAAATCTTCCCCTCCTTATATTAATTAGATGTCGTGGATTTGGACGTACCTCATTTTGTATATAGACATGTCTAAAATTAAAATTGTGATAGCTAATATGAAAGCGAGTGAGTACTATATAACTACATGGATCTGGCCCCTGTAAAGAAATTTGTATGGATTAGTTTAGAAGATCTATTCTGCTATTAATATCGCTTGGTGAACGTGCTGACTTTGATTCATGAATGTACTTGCATCTCAGTTCATAGGATTTGTGCATATCCCTAGATTGTCAGTTTGGCCAACATAATATCAATTGTACAACACATAAATTATATCATTAAAAAATAGAACACCTAAATTTTCTAATGAAATATATTTTGTAATATACATCTTATATTATCAGGTCCAACTCATTATCTAGGGATACGCGCAAGCCAAATGAACCGGGACCAGCGGGGGTATTTCAAGGTCTGGTGACATGCATTACACACTAGGCATGGCCGGATCATGTAACATCTTAAAACTTTCCAAGTTTTGGAATGTTAAATTAATAAATAAAGTTGATTGAATCTCTTGACTTTGTTGAAAATTCTCAAGGAAAAGAAACTTTTTAAAACTTTTTTTAACTTTTATCAAAATTGATTTAAAAATACATATTATGAGTGGATTATGATGACTATCCAACTTCATTGTATTTTGTTTGTAAACCTTCTAAAGTGGTGTTCAAAATATACGATTTTTGGTTTTTTCTTTAAACATAAAATCGTTTTGGAAGGTTTGTCAAATAGCCCTACAAAACAAAATATTCAAATTTCAGTTCGAAATATGTTCAATTGCCTTCTTAAAAAAATAATAACTTAAATCCTATTTCTAGATTTGCTGATATGCCTATAAGGCATGTGTGTAAAACACAACCCTTGTATTCTTTTTTATTTTGGACTAAAAAGATATTTCTTAATGTTCCAAAATTATACTGTGCATCTTATAATTTCTACCGAATTTATTTAAATCAATTAGTGGCATAAATCAATTTAACAAAAGATACCAGAGAAGAGCAAAAGAAGGAAAGAGAAAACTAAAAGAGAGGAAAAGAAACGCAACTAGCCGAAGCTAGTAAGGGCATCTCCAACGGGACGACGCACGACCGGTTGTGGCCGTCGGGCCAAAAATGCGTCTAGTACCATCTCCAGTGGCTCAAAGTGACCGGGCGTCCGCGGCGACGCAAAACTGACTCAAATATGCGCCTCGGATGCGTCTTTGCGGACGCTGCGCGGACGCGCAAAGTGTCCGCTCGCGTCTGGCGGACGTTTCGTCTGGTCCGCATGGTAGTGACCCAGCGTCGATGCATCTTCTCATCGGTGCCAGTACTGACGCCGAGGCGTCGCTTCGGCAGTCTGCGGACGCGTAAATGGCGATGCCTCGCGTGGCGCGCGGTCGTCGCCTACCTCTGCGCATGAAGTTAATGGAGATGCCACGCGTGCCGTGGTCGTCGCCAACGCGAGGCTATGGCAGTGTCTGCTAGAGGACGCGGCGGCGCACCGAGCCCTAGCGGCCGCACGGTAGGCGGCGGAGAAGCAGACGAGGGAGGAACGCAGCGACGGGGCTGGCCCGTCAGGCAACAAATAGTCTAGGCTTCTACAACTACTTTGTATAGTTTGAATGTAGTACTTTCTATGTTTTCTAAATATATTGCAAATCTAAAAAGGGTTGCCCGTTAGGCAGCAAATAGTTTAGGCTTCTACAACTACTTTGTATAGTTTGAATGTAGTACTTTCTATTTCTATGCTTTCTAAATATATTGCAAATCTAAAAATGTGTCGTCCCGCTGGGAACACACCCAAACGCAAACGAACACGCGGACAAAATATATCCGCAGGACGACGCAAACGGACACTCGCGACCACTTTTGAACGTCCGATATGTGTCGCCGCGCTAGGGCTGGCTGATCCATTTTGCTAGGCACGCCAGCAGCCAGCGGCGCACGCCCCGTGTTCTTTTTTTTTCACGAGCTCATCCCTACCCTCCCGCTCCTCTCCTCCCGCACGCTGGCACCCACGTCGCCCACCTCCCCCGCTCGCCCGTGCCCTCCCCATGGCCCCCGACCCCCTCTTCTTTTCCCTTCTTCCTCCCAACAGAAAACACACCGCTAGGCTGACGAATTTTGTCGCCGGAGTTCGTCAGTACAGCTGCAGTTCGAGGAAGATTCCGCCGAGCCCCCCCTCCTGTCCCTTTCTCTTCCTTTTGATCTTGAGCATCTCCCTGATTCCGTCTTGTCTTTTATTTCGCACGGCCTGAAGCTCGTCGTCGCTTCACCGACTCCGGCCACTGCTCATGGTTGTTTCAGGAAGCCCACCTCGACACCGACCTCACCACTGAGCTCTCCGTGATGAGCCAGTTCCGTGGACATCTTTCCCGAACCAGGAGACCACCGGAGCGACGACGCCCGACCACTTCATCTTCTACAGCAAACACGTCTCTGCAACCTTAAGGGTCCGTTTGTTTGGGCTTCTACTTCAGCTTTTGGGGTCCAAAAGTGGAAGCCCAAACAAACACCCAACAATTGATAAGCGATGGCAAGAATCGCGGCCAGAAAATGAACTAGCTCGGCGTCCCGCAGGAGAAGCGGCGCGGGAGGTGCTTCCCGAGCTTTTGCCAGCTTCCCGCACTGCGAATGACTAAAGTGCCCTCTATACTTCACCATATTAACAAAAAACTACCACTCCATATATAAAGCAAAGGGGCCTGTGAAACGGCACCACCCGCACGGCCCCGACCTCATTTTCCTCTGCTCCGTCCTCTGCTCCGTCCCGGTTAGGGTTAGGGCTGGCCGCCGCCGACCGTGTCGTTTCCGGCCGCCGCGTGCAAGGGAGCCCCTCAGCCTTGTTCCCCACCGCGCCAACATCGCCCGCCGTCCCATGCAACAAGACTTCAAACTTGTTGCAACAAGAATTCAAACTTTATTTGCATCTATGTGCTTTGAGATTGTATCCTTATGCTACAATGTTATGTTACTGTTTGGTGCTGTTTTGATCATATATATTGCTGGTTTGGTGCAGATTTGATCATATAATTGCTGGTTTGGTGCAGATTTGATCATATAATTGTTGTTTGGTGCTGTTTTGATCATATATATTGCTGGTTTGGTGCTGTTTTGATCATATAATTGCTGTTTGGTGCAGATTTGATCATATAATTGCTGTTTGGTGCTGTTTTGATCATATATATATTGCTGGTTTGGTGCTGTTTTGATCATATAATTGCTGTATGGTGCAGATTTGATCATATAATTGCTATTTGGTGCTGTTTTGATCATATATGTTGTTGGTTTGATCATATATATTACTTGCTGATCATATGTTGTTGTTTTTAGATAAGCGCAAGCCATAGTGATGAAACTGACAGTGATGATGGCATCGAGTCTGCACTTATGGATTCAAGAAGGCGCCGTCGTCAACGGAATACAGAAATGATGTATCATGTTCTTGAACACTCTGAGAAGCATGTTACAAAGAAAAAGAGGGTAGAACCAAGATGCGCCGGACAACAATGGGTATTTGATAATTTGGGCAATTGTTATGACATGTTCAGAATGCATAGGCCATGTTTTGATTCTTTGCATGACACTTTGGTTGAAAAATATGGTTTGGAGGGGTCAACCCGCATGTGTTCTAAGGAGGCACTTGGAATGTTTCTATGGACTCTTGGTAGTCCATAATCTGTGAATCAAGTTCATAACCGATTCAAGAGATCCAGGGAGACAATCAATAGGAAGTTTGCGGAGGTGCTATACTATGTGAATCAGTTAGCGGGAGATATCATCAAGCCTACTGATCCACAGTTCCCAACTATGCATGAGAGGCTACGGGATTCTAGATTTACACCTCATTTCAATGGTGCAATTGGTGCAATTGATGGGACACACATACCCGTCACTGTGCCTGCTGCTCATATAGTGAACCATGTTGGTCGCCTTAGATATCCCACACAAAATGTTATGGTTGTTTGTGATTTTGACTTGAGCTTCACCTCCATAGTTGCAGGATGGCCAGGTTCCGTGCATGACACAAGGATATTCAAAGATACATTGCTTAAGTTTGAAGCAAATTTTCCTCATCCTCCTTCAGGTATATGTTAGGCATGTCCATTCTTCATTACATGATATTGGTGCCATATATGCTAGGACTAACTTGTGTTTTTTTCAGGAAGATACTATCTAGTTGATTCGGGTTATCGCAATCAAGAAGGGTATCTTTCACCGTATACAGGAACCAAGTATCATCTACATGAGTTCAGACTAGCTGGACCTCCATCTGGGAAGCAAGAAATATTCAACCATGCTCATTCATCTTTGCGGAATGCTATTGAGAGAGCATTCGGGGTGTTGAAGCAGAAATGGCGTATCTTGCATGGTATATCAAGTTACTCGATAGAGAAGCAGACAAAGATTATCATTGTATGTCTAGCACTACATAACTTCATTCGTGATAGTCAATTGTTTGATCTACACTTCTATCGATGCGATAATGATGAGAACTATATGCCTCCGGGGCATGTTGGTTCCACATCAGCCGGCAATGTGGGCAATGATTTGGGAGAGTATCATGTTAGCATGAACAACGCTCGTGACAACATAGCCAATGTTTTGTTCGCATCAAGGGGAGGTGGCTAGGCGTGAAGAACACTTCTAGCTCTTTTGGGTCCATATGGACAAGTCTTGTAATATATATCTAGATGTTTACAAACTTGTTGCTCTTTTGGGTTCATATGGACAAGTCTTGTATATTTTATATGAACAAGTCTTCTAACATAATTAAATCAACATAATTTCAATCCTTAAGCATGGCAATTGTGTTAAACACATTCAGAATTAGCTAATTCGTCTCAAATCAGCATTTATAGAAGTTCACCAGCATTCAGGGGCATTTGAGAAATTCCATCCTTCTTACCAGCAACAGCAGCCATCCACAACACTCCTACCAAATATCAAATCTCTGCTTCTGACAGCTGCTTTTTCACAGCTCAAAAGCTACAACTACTTTTCAAAAGCTGCAGCCCAAATAAACAGGGCCTAAGTCACCACAACCAGTTAGATTAGATTCTACCAGATCCGTTGGAGATCATTCGATCTAAATCTGAGGGCCTACCGTAGTCCAAATAACTGAACCGGTTCAACTATTCACCGATCGATCAAGTGCAGAGTGTACTAGCTACGAGTACTTGTGATTCGAAGCTCTAGAGTGGTCGTACCAGACCTCAGGTCAACGGCATTATCGGTTCCCAAAAGGAATAGTCTTGGTTCTATCTACTAGATGGACCCAGCGCGCTCTGCTGCGCCGTCCTCCGGTAACAACGTCTAGTTTTTATGGCTTGTTTGTTCCTTTGTCATCATGTATACGGTTTTGTTACAAATTCAACGAAGAGAAGGCCTTGGAGGTGATGATTCCTACATTAGAGAGGAACTCTAGCTTCGTGACACAGGATCTCAACTGGTGGAATAAGCGATGTTCTAATCACTTCAATTCTTGTGTTGGGTAGCGTCTATTCTTGTGTTGGATAGCGTCTGGCAATGGAAAAGAGGGCTGAAGATGTCAACACAAGGATGTGTGTGGTCGAGCAGATCGTTGAATAGTATCAGTGTGTTTTGATTGTCTCTG
This sequence comes from Lolium rigidum, assembly GCF_022539505.1. NCBI lineage: Eukaryota > Viridiplantae > Streptophyta > Magnoliopsida > Poales > Poaceae > Lolium > Lolium rigidum. The sequence continues at coordinate 170,580,933 of NC_061514.1, forward strand.
ATGGTTAGAAGTTCTTTTTTGGTGTTCAGTAGGAGTTGGCAGGTTGCATAGAGAGTTTGCAATGTGTTGCTGTAACTTAGCTTGTTGTGATGACTGCTTTGGCCGTATCTTCTGAAGATTGTGGTGCTGCACTATTGTTGTTGTTATTCAGCTGTTGTTTTGACGGCTGCATGTATGCTTTATACCTTCGAGTTCTTTCTAGCAGCCATTTTCGTGCCGATCTATAATATAGTTATGTTGATTGCCTCTGATTGGTACGTATAGCCTTTTGTTTTGATGGGTGGGGATGTTAATTCGCGGACAGAGTAGCATAAAATCGTTTCGAAGCTACAATTATGGAAATAGATGGATATGTACAATTACTGAAAGAGGTGGATACATGCAAGCTTTCAGCAGAAGATTCCGTTGGCCTTGTCTTTGATGATTTAGTCATTATTAAGAATGATCTACATATTTTTTTATGGCTATCTTCTAATCTTCTGTATGTATGTGGACATGCAAAGCAGACTTTATATCAAGGCATATGAAGGTTAGAAAGGAAGGCATTCTTAGAGAATTGTTAAGTGTAAGGTAGATTCAGTCTACAGAACTTTGAATAGATGATATAAAGAGAAAACTGAAAGTGGGATTAGGAAACAGTGAAATATAAGCATCCATGCATTTGTATGGTTTATCCTCATCTCAGTTATGCTAATTAGTAGCCTAAAGAAAAGTTTGTTGTGTGAGTAAATGGTGTACGTGGCAGTGAAGGGATTTGGCAGCAATAGTGGTTTAAAGGGATGCGATATCCATCATATGATAGAGACAACGTTTTGTCGAACACTAACACGGTACATGACCAATTAATTCATTGAGACAATTGAGGTTACATGACTCTTGCGACGTAACAGTGGAAGATGGACTTTCGTAGCAGTTAAAATGCGTAAAATATCATACAATTTTGTTTGTGGGTGAACAGAACTTTTCGTGAATAAAAACTATGTTGATGTGTCTGGAAACAACGGAGATGAGAAAAAAAGTCAGTTGATGACTCACTTCATACTAAAAATCTATTGTATTGTACACACTGTAAGAATAAGGTTTTTTCGGAGGTAAAGATTTGCAAGCTAATCCAATATATTAAGAAGCGCAACCAGAGAACTATAATTTTGCAGTGGCTGGATATAATTAAAGGAGAGCTTTGCAATCAATAGAGCTACCACACAACTAAGTTCTTGTGAAGAAACAAATTTCAGCAATTTATGCAGGACAAACCGGCACTATTTAATTCAACACTTCTGCTCTTTCAAACTACAAAATGTAGCTCTTGCAAAATTGAAACAATGCGTTAATTATTGTTTACTCACACAGAAGAATTCCCAAATAAGACCTAATTTACATAAACATGCTCATGTCAGGGTACAACTTTGTAACTTCAGACCAAAGTTCAACCTGGTGCAATGCATGCAAGAACTGAATAAATGCCATGAAATTATATATGCTGGAATACTGCCAATCCCAGGTTGAAAGTATTTCCTATTATATATAAGAAATAAGTTAGAGCATTTGAAGTCTTAACAATGTACTCTGAACTTAATTAGTGGAGAAGACACTGCAGTCTTGTTTCCAACCTCCAACTACCAGAAAAACACCTATGAAAACAAAAGCATTAGATTTGATAGCCTTCAAGTGGACATATAGCTGATAACTTTAGATTATATTGTGATATTATTAACAAACATTCAGACGTTATGATACTGAAGGGGAGACAACAAGGGAGCTCGTATGGGGCAGAGGTAGCGATGTTGTCGGTGCTATCCGACGACTTTCCAGCCACTATTTGTACGATCTGCTGCGTGCCAAGGTTGTCCGGTCTCCACCAGTTGGGCTTATTCATCGACGATGTAGTGTACATGAAAGAATGTTAAGTGTATGCCCCTTCTAAATTTCTATATGAGGAGCCAACATAAATCTGCAATTGTGTGGTTGCTAAAATTGGACTATGCTACTCTAGGAGCACAACACAAGTTCAACAACTGTGTATCTCCCATGGATAGTTACTATAAATACTGCAAAAGCACAAGATAATCCATTGCAAAATAGGGTAGCGACTAAGATTCTCCGAGCACATGCTGCAATGAACAGCTCGTGTGAATGTCTGAATCTAATCTGTATGTGCAATATACCAGTAAAAAACCACATATGATGCTCTGGACGATGGATCACATGATCCCAATTCAAAGTATTAATTTCCCCACTATCCAGAAAATTCAAAATCTTCACATGTAATTGCTCACTATTGTTTTGGATTTTAATTTTCGTGAAAAAATAGAACTACAGGTAAGCAATGGAAAAATTCCAAGCCTCTTTCCACAACCTGAATATGCTACTCTAGCTCCTCAATTTTGCTTTTGTTTTTCACCCATATTAGAAAGCAGCAAAAAATCACGAAGCCTTGTCACTTTGTCAGTACATTCGTACATTTACATCTGCAAGATTAGAGAGACCAGTTCAGTATTGCTGAAAAGTTGTATAATTTTTTCCCCAAAAACCAAAGAGCGTAGATATCTTAACACTCATACGCATACACATCAACACTTCAGTAATGTAAATTAAGCTCATGAGATAGTCTAGTTCCATGTTTGAAAATATCCAAAACCTATACATAAAACTAATTATCACAAAATCAACGTATTTCCTAACTATGTATAGCTGCACCTAATCCTTGCAAAGGACAAAGAATCTGAAACGAAAAAAAAAACTGACAAGATTTCCGTTGTACCATTGGTCTAGTGGCAGGTAATTTTCTATATCAACTTATCAATCACATGTTCTCCTCTTCCTATGAGTTCTCCTATACTATCCAGAGCAAGGGTATAATGTACTGTAAGTCTTTCCCAACTCTTCTGAGATCACTCCAGCATGTACAAAAATTCTAAGTGCGTACATTTGTATAACTATAGCATGTAAAATGGACTGGGTACAGACTTTACCTAGATTAAAAATTCTTGAAACTTTCATGTTACATATTCCATGTCAGATAGACGCATGGCCTCATTTGTTATAGGCATGCAATGAAGTATTACCTAATTATCAAAATACCTATGGTATAGAAGGTTAAATCACTAAGATCAATGGGAAGCATTCAAACAATATTCATTGTCAAAAACAAAATTCAATATCAAGTATACACAAGTCTCATTTGTGTGGAGCATTTTAACAAACACATGGTGTACGGGTCAAATATATCAGTTAGGGAGAGCACATATACGGGAAGCATTCAAACAAATATTCAGTTTCAAAAAAGAAATCAATATCAAATAAATGCATGATCTCATTTGTCTGGGGTATTTAAACAAACAAATAGTGTACATGTCAAATACATCAGTTTGGGAGAGAGAGAAACAAGCAAACCTGTGAGTAGAGGAAGATCCTGTGAGGACTGAGGAGTTCAAGCACAACCGTGGTTCATCAGATGGGGCTTGCCTCTAGGGCCATGGACGGGTCGCAGATTAGAGGCAGTTTCAGACAGGAAAGATGGTACCAGATTGGAGCCCCGCCAGAGACCAGGTCGACGCGGGGAGAAGATCTGGATCGCATCCTTGCAGCCTTCCGTCAGCTACGCCAACACCGGGATGGCCCCCCTCGCCACCACGGCGAGCACGACAAAGAGGAGGAGGAGACCTTGAGCAGAGGTAATGAAGAGGACGAGGCGTGTTTTCCTTCTAGCATACCACAGAGACGGCGATTCCACCGACAACCGAAAGGTAACACGAAACCAGCCCGGCGCCGACAGGTGGGACCAAGTAGGGTGAGACTCGCTGGAGCAACCACAGACGCCCGCGACCCTGGGAGCTTAGTGCTCTTTAAAGATGCCCAACTTTCTACCAGCTACTCGATGTTCCACGTATGCGATGGAGCCGTCCCCTAATCAAGCGACCAAACGCGTGAGCGAGCCAATGCGTTTGAAGTTTCTCTTGGACTGGACTGTGCTCCCATCCGTGACTTCCTGTGTATAACAAGACTTGGAGCCTTGTGCGCACTACATCTGAGACCAGCTTCGTCGACAAGGGCGCACCATGCCGGCAGGAGGGTTGTCGGTGTCGGCGCCGCCCGGCATGGAGTTCGAGGCCAAGATCACGCCTATTGTAGTCACCTCCTGCGTCATGGCGGCCACCGGTGGGCTCATGTTCGGTTACGACATCGGCGTATCAGGTAACGTCCTACATAGCCATTAATTAACAAGCTAGCTAGGCCATGGTAGTATAACGATGCATCGTTTGTCTAGGCGGGGTGTCGTCAATGGAGGATTTCCTGCGTGAGTTCTTCCCGACGGTGCTGCGAAACAAGCACGACAAAGAGGGGAGCAGCTACTGCAAATTCAACGACCAGGGCCTGCAGCTCTTCACATCGTCCCTCTACCTCGCCGGCCTCACCTCCACCTTCTTCGCCTCCTACACCACCCGCCAACTCGGCCGCCGCGTAACCATGCTCATAGCTGGCGCCTTCTTCATCATCGGTGTCATTTTCAACGGTGCTGCCCACAACCTCGGCATCATCGGAAGGATCCTTCTTGGCTGCGGCGTTGGCTTTGCCAACCAGGTCAGAGAATTTCTGGACTTCAGATTCCTAATCTCTCGAGATTTTTGCTTTTTTTTAGATTTCGTGATTTTATTGCTGCTTTTTAGTAAGTTTTGAAATAACAAAATGATGCAGTTGCTATGTCAAACAGAAAATGTAATTGCTTGTTAATTTTTTTAGGAGAGCCGGTATTAATTCTGGATTTCACGTTTTGAGATTACGACGCAATCGTGCAGGCTGTTCCTCTGTTCCTGTCGGAGATCGCGCCGCCTAGAATCCGCGGGGGGCTCAACGCCCTGTTCCAGCTAAACATCACAGTCGGCATTCTCTTCGCCAACATTGTCAACTTTGGAACTAGCAAGTACTGTCGGCTATGCTTTTCCAGCAAGTATAATTATATAATAAAGCTTTCCCTGTCCCTCGCCAACAATTGGTTTTCAACCTAGTGCAGGATCCACCCATGGGGATGGCGGCTTTCCCTGTCCCTCGCCGGCCTTCCGGCCTTGCTGCTCACAGCAAGCGCGCTCTTCATGGTGGACACGCCCAACAGCCTCATCGAGCGCGGTCAGCCGGAGCTGGGCAAAGCTGTGCTGAAGAAGATCCGCGGCACCAACAACGTGGACCCGGAGTTCAACGAGATCGTGGAGGCTAGCCGCGTCGCCCGCAACGTCAAGCACCCCTTACGCAGCCTCCTGCAGCGCCGCAACCGTCCCCTGCTCGCCATCACCGTCCTCCTCCAGATGTTCCAGCAGATGACGGGCATAAACGCCATCATGTTCTACGCCCCGGTGCTGTTCACCACGCTGGGATTCCAGGCCGACGCGGCGCTCTATTCCGCGGTGATCACGGGGGCCGTGAACGCGCTGTCCACGCTCGTGTCCGTGTACACGGTAGACCGGGTGGGGCGGCGGATGCTGCTGCTGGACGCCGGCGTGCAAATGTTCCTGTCGCTCGTGGCCATGGCCGTCGTGATGAGGATCAAGGTGACCGACAACTCGGACAACCTCGACCGCGACTGGGCCATCATGGTCGTCGTCATAATGTGCAACTTCGTTTCCTCCTTCGCGTGGTCATGGGGCCCGCTCGGGTGGCTCATCCCGAGCGAGACATTCCCGCTCGAGACGCGCTCCTCGGGGCAGAGCATCAGCGTCTGCACGAACCTTCTCTTCACCTTCGTCTTTGCGCAGGCCTTCCTCTCGATGCTCTGCCGCCTCAAGCATTTCATATTTCTGTTTTACGCCATCTGTGTCGTCGTCATGTCGCTCTTTGTCCTGCTCTTCCTCCCCGAAACGAAGAACGTACCCATAGAGGAGATGGCTGACAAAGTGTGGAAACGTCACTGGTTCTGGAAGCGATTTATGAACAATGACGAGGGCAACAGCCACAGAGTCGGCGAAGCCAACAACATCTACAGTGCCGCTATTTAGCTCGTATCATCCCTGAAGCAATTATCTTCACATGAAGTCGGGATTGAGATTTTAGCATTCTATTGAGTCTTGTCTGACGAGCAATGCAAGGTATCTTGTTTCTTCAGTTGTCTTCTCAACAATCACCTGCGCACGAGTGTGGCGCTTTGGAGGCCGAGCTACATGTAGCTCTTTATTTACAAAAACTCAAAATTCGTACATTAAAGTTTTTTTTAATTGAAATAAAATCCTAGAGTTAGGCAATGCTACAAAATGCGGCAAAATCTCAATGCAAACTGATTTGTATTATAGGCTACGAGAAATTGACAAGATCTCAAAAAATGTGTACTCTTGAAATGTGTACTATTCACTATAAAATTTATAATAATTTGTTATTTTTGTGTAGCCTAGAATATAAAGTAGTTTGTATTGAGAGTGGATACATGGAGTCCGAGCTACATGTAACTCTCTATTTTTTAAAAATCGGAAATCGTATTTTAAAGTTTCAAAAAAAATTGAAAAAAAAATCCTGGATATAGCCAATGATGGAATTTATAAACAAGCAAAATCTCAATATGAAATTCTTATTACTTTAGGCTACAACAAAAAGATAAATGTGTGGATCCAAGAATAGCGAATAGTGCACATTTCAAAACTACAAAACCTGTCAAATTTTGTCATTTTAGTGTAGTCTACAATACAAAGAATTTTACATTAAGATTTTACACGTTTATAGATTTTATCATTGTCAACATTGAGGATTTGTTTTTAATTTTTTTTAAACTAGAAACTATGATTTTTAATTTTTTAAAAATAAAGGGCTACATGTAGATCAGCTCCGTTTGTAGTTTTTTGAGTTTATATTGAGATTTTTACATCATTATAGTATACATCATTGGCTATCTCTAAAATTTTGATTCGAATTTTTTAAAATTTTGAAACACAAATTTTATGTGTTTAAAAATAAAGGGCTACGTGTAGCGCAACCTCCGTTTAAAGTTTTCCACCGGCGCACCTTCTATAAAGTGTAGATTCACCGCCCGGATTTGGAAGGTCGTCTTAGAGTAGTGTGGGGTATTGATGAGCTTAAAAAGCAACGTGTTTATGACACCTAAATGCCTGAGTAGAGTTGGACTTTTCGTACCACATTGGTATGCATCTATTCTATTAGTTTCAGATAATTTTGGATATAAAGAAAGTAATTTGTAGCCAATGCAAAAGGGACCAAATCTGGACGAAATAATGATAATTTGAAGTAATAAAGTTCTTCCAACATTGAACCAAACTGAGGAAAGGAAAAAATTCGCGAACAACTCATTCCAGAGGTTTTAACGACCAATGGTATGGTTAGGCCCGTCCGTACCGTGTAACCATACCACCCATCATTAGCACCGCCTCGTCAAATGTAATCCGCCCGTGAAGTCAGATCTGAGAAGCGAAGCACATAGCCACCCGAAAACCATGAACCGGATCGACCTCTGGGAGTGATCCGACGGATGAACTGGCAAGAAGAGATCCATCATCTTTGTTGTTGGGGTCATTGGAGGCCAAGGCATTGATCTTCATCACCATCATCATCATGAGGGCTACTCCGGTGCTCCCCCCTAAACTAAGTTGAAGGGTCATAGTTGATATTTTTTCCTACGTTGGATCCGCCGAAATTCATGTCTAGCCCATGTATACTTGTCTATATTGATACGATATATATACGTCGCGCAAGGAAAAAGAAGAGATCACATAAGCAAGATCTTTATAGCATTTTTTTTATTTCGGCACACGCACGTGACCGTAGATACGTATAAAACGAGGTACAACACAACGGCGGACCATACGGCCTGTACATGGCTGTACGGACGGTGGACCTACACTCAAAATTTCGTTCGTGAACCCTCTTACGAACATCTATGGAAAGATCTCCACCATTATTGTATTTTACGTGCCCATATTTTTTCCAGGGGAGGAGCACCGGAGCAGAAGTGCATCATCATCTTCATCGTCATCATCGTCAGAATCATCATTGGCCATCTTGTTGCAATCCTTAACCTAGACTTGGATTTGTACTTGTATCCATTCGATCTTCCATTTTCCATTCTAGATTCACGATGATGTTATTTGCCTCCATTTATGAGTAGATCCATTTATACTTGGAGAGATGAAGAAACCCTAGCCCAATAATGAAATAAGAAAAGTTTGTTGATTGTCTAGTAGTTATGAAGTTTGTTGGTTCTTATCAGCAATGTTATGTGTTATCGACCATATAATATTTACCTACGGATCTTTGGTAAGAATCATTGTTGCATATGGTTGGCAGTACATGGGGGTACAGGTGACAACAACCCATCGCCTATGTGAATCATGTGTATGCGAGGATAAAAAGGACCATTGGCTATAACCATGACCATGTGGAGACACTTAATTACCAAATTACCAGACCTAGCACGATTGCGAACTGGAAAGGTAGTAGCCATGATGGATGTGAAAACCGTGCTTCCTGGAAATACCCATACAAGGAACCATGCCACACAAAGTGTAGAGTACATAAAAGTCAAAATCAATATTTCTAATCATTCACGTAGTCTCGTTTATTGTAGGCATTCATTTACTTTATTCACACACTTTTAAAAATAACCATTACTTCTTTGCTTTGGATTTTAAAAACAACTTGCAAGTGCATCTAAGTGAAGGTAACATGAGGAAATTAAACCATTAACAAACAAGCTTTATATGGATTTGATACTCTTATTTTTGAAAACTAGCTACACGTGATTTGTGACCTTACCGATATCAAACTCTTTTCTGGCACCATTGCCAGGAAGCTTAACGTTTTGTTTTGGGTTATTTCATTTTACTATTTTTACTTAGTTGTTAGCATGTTCGAAGTACGCACAATGGAAGTGTTTGGAAACCAATTCGAAAACTCTATATCTAGAGCAATTCAATGCCGCTCTGTCGAGCCTATATCTAGAGCCACAAACTGATGAATAGTATGAGGTTAGCCCCTATCTACTCCAAATATTGCATACTAGAAAAATATTTGCAGGAGAAGATGATTCAGAAGACACATATGCACATCTTGATTACTTTAATGATATATGTGAACCCTTTAAGTTGAAAGCCATTTCTTATGATGATATGAAACTGAAATTATTCAGTCAAACACTTTCGAGTAAGGCATTAGCTCGGTATAAGGCTTTCTCAATTGAATTTACACACACCTAGAAAAATTAATCACAAGCTTCGTTGTCTCATTGTTACCCTATGAGTAAAACAACTCAAGCAAGATGTACTACTGTATTACTTATTTCAATAATAGACCACGTGAACATCTTTTAAGATGATATGTTAGATATAAAGAATTTCTTAGAAAATGTACCCATCATAGTCTAACTAGTTGGTGTGTTTTATATGTTTTTTGTTGAGAGCTAAGCGAAGCAAATAAAATTTAATTATACATGATCTCTAGAGGATATTTTCTAGATTTTACTCTTACAGAGGTATGGAAATTTTTGGACACAATGCGTCAAACTAGAAAAACTGTCTTCTGATCTTGTATATAAAGGAGGAATTAAATTTGAGCATGATTGCATTAAAGCTTTTGTAGCAACTGGACAAGTAGATGAACTTCTTGCCGGCAAGAAATTCGGCGAACGCGTCTGGGAGCTTCTTCTTGCTAAAAGAGTAGTTGTTGATGAAGGCGATGAACTCGAAGTACTTGTTACAGGGGCCCTGGGCAGTCCTCTTCCTCAGACGACGGCGAGTGTGCAGCACAACCGCCCATGCCCCTACCACGGCGGCCGCGACCGCGAACAGTTGAACCCGCCATGAAGCGCGTGTGGAGAAAGTTGGGTGGCGACGGCTAGGGTTGTGGATGTATGGTACTAGGGTTGTGTGGGAGAGGCAATGAGCGAGCACCCCATCTTATACGCCGGAGGCAGGCGACGAAGCGGTGGCAGTGGTGCGTGTTAACGCCAGCACGTTGGACAAGGGGCGTTCGCCTACGTGGAAACCTGTGTGGCTGACGATGCTGGCCTGTCACTCGCGACGCGGGATTTCATTATGTCTAGCATCCCTGAACCATGGCGGAAGAAAAAAAAAGGCTTTGGAGCACAGCCGGAGGAGGTTAAACGTCCAGTGTCCAAATTTCTTTCAGAAACAGTTTGAGAGATGGTCTTAGAAATTTGACAATATGCTTTTTTAGTTGCCCCATTTTCTCAATCACATCAATGCTTTGCATAGGTCTCACTTTCTTGTTTATCCAAATCCCGAGTTCTATTGATGACATCAATGTACTGCTGCCTAGGCTGTTTGCAGCAAAACTGAGATCGCATTCTTGGAATGCACCAATTATCCATCACAGCAAAACAACCAAAGCTACCAGTACTAGAAGCAGAGTAGTATATAATCAAGTGAAAAAGCAGAGGAGCAGATTGTACTATATGTAGCTGGAAATTAACTATAAACCCATACAGATTATTTCGTTGGCCTACACAACTCAGTCACAGACCCAGCGATAGTACTAAGTACACGTACTAGGTGTTTTGATCCATGAGGTAGTAGCTAGCAAGACCGTCGGTCCGTCCGGTGATGATGCATGGCTCAGCGCGGGAAGGCAGCGATCTCAACGCCCTTGTTGCCGTGCGACGGCACGGGGGCGTCGTAGGCGCTGAAGAGGCGGTAGGAGGAGATGAGGGAGAGGACGATGTAGCAGAGGACGGAGCCGAAGGTGATGGCGACGGACGTCTTGGCCTGGCGGCAGAATCCCCCGAACACGCCGCACGCCTCGCTCCAGGTCACCTCCTTGTCGCCGTTGTACGCCAGGTAGAGCAGCTCTGCCGACGCCGCGCCGGCCGCCAGGATCAGGTAGGTGAACACCTGCATCCATCGGAGGTATGGCGCGTTAACAGACGCTACATATAGTGGACGATGAACTGATTACAGGCACTACGCAGAATCGTGGCGTGCAGGCTTGTTGCACGACGCGAGAAAGCAGGGATCTGGTGGGTGGTGAGTGGTGGAACTTAATTAGTTTGAGCATGAATAGATTGATACCAATACAAGTGCGAACAGTGTGTGTTCTATTAAAACGGAAGTTGGCAAATCTACTGAAATCCTCTGCTCTCCAAACTGCATAACAATATAAAGAGGAACACGCATAGATTTCACAGGACTGGAACTGTCTGGACTTTAGGTGTGGTATTGAAAAGAAGAAAATGACTCGTAGCTCGATCTAACAAAGCTGCAACAAACTATTCTACTGAGTAGCTACGAAGGCAGTACAAGAGGAGAGATTCTAGCGAGTAGGTACGAAGGCAGTACAGGAGGAGGAATCAGTGAATAACCTGATCTAGGAGAAAGACGATCCAGGAGCGGGACAGCGTGGCCGGGCGCGGCACGGCAGTGTAGAAGGCGGAGACCAGGGAGTAGGCGGCGCACAGCCCGTTGGCGTAAACCAGGTACCTTCGATTTGGGGCCAAAAATCCAAAAGGAATCAGAACAGAACAGAGCATGATCCGCTGCGGGAACGCAGAAAAGAGCAAGATTTAAGCAACGTACTTGAAGCCGCCGAGGTCGGAGTAGGAGACGGTGCCGTACTCGTTGGTCTGCATGTCGCGGAGCATGACGGCCATGGCGGCGACGCAGAGGCCCAGCGGCGCGGCGCGCAGCAGCGTCTCCAGCGGCCGGACCCGCGCCTCCGCGGGCGACAGCTCCCCCGCGTCCTCCCCTCCGCCGCCGCTAGCCGGCGCCCCCATGACCTTCTCGTCCGCCATCTTGGACATCTCGAGCAGCAGCAACAGCCAACGTCTACGAAGAAAGAAGTACAAGAGCTCAACTCACTCACAATCCTAGCGCGCGCTGGTCCCTCTCTCTGATTGAAGGGAAGGAGGTCGGGCCGAGCGGGAGGCGCGCATTTAAGGCGAGGAGCAGGACAGGTGGTTGGAGAGCAGCGGAGTGGTTTGAATGCCCGGAGTTAATGGCGCGGTGGCGGTACCGTATGGGCGAGTCCAAGGCGGCGACGAGACGAGTGGATTGATGCCTGGCCAAGGCAGGCAGCTACGTCGCGTCACTCACTCCTCGGTGTGCGCTCGCAGCGGCCGCGTGTGACACATGCGTTGTGCGCCGGGACGCTTAGGCATGAGCAATGGTGGCATACGTAACTAGCTGCTCCATGTAAAAAAGGTGTAAGAAGTAACATGGTGAATTTTATCTCTTCAATGAAAGCTATAACTTTAGTCAGAAAAAAGAGAGAAGGAACCCACAAATATGACACTATGTATCTCCTTCTCTCTCCAAAAAGCATGCTTTTAGGGCTTAAGATCCCACTTCTTGAAGAGGAAGCTACTTCCTCATCCGAACCTACTTTGGACCACCCGAACCTAACTAAAGGTGTGAAGCAGCACCTCTAGGGCAGTGCATTGGGCATGCCCTTAGGGCATCTACAGCGGACCGACGCATTTCAGATCGCCGAAATGTCCGTTTGCGTCGGCCCGCGGACGCGATGTGGTTCAGGGCGACCGTTTCCGTCTGGGTACCTCCAGCGGTGCGGAAGTATTTTTTAACCGGGGACAGCGTCAAGCTCGCTAATGGTGTTTTACGTCCTGTCGAGGACTGCCACCGTCGATTAACTGTTCCCGCGCCACGACGATCGTTCCCTACGCGCGAACGCCGTTTCCCGCCCCGCCGTGGCTATATATGGGGGACACCGGCGGGGCGACGGGCACACCTCAAGCTAATCCATCCACGGCCAGGCAGAACCTTAGTTGGGAGCACGTTGTTCAGATGTGCCGCCACCTCCACCCGGAGGAGGAGGAGGAGGTAGTCGCCGCCGGCGTTGAGGCCCAGTAGCAGGACCTGGAGGCGGTGGCGGCGGAGGCGCAGGTTGCGGAGGCGGTGGCGGAGACGGCAGAGCACGCGGAAGGGCGCCTCGCGGCAACCAGGGTGGAGATCGCCAACGCCATGGCCGAGCTCGCCGACGCCAGGGCCGAGCTCGCGGAGGCGCGGGCGGCCATGGCGGGCCCTCCGGCGGACGCCGTCATCCACGACATCATGGACGACGACCCCCCCCCCCGTGCCCAGCTGCTTCGAGTGCGTTGGCGACCAGCGGGTTCTGCTCGCGTCCTTCGAGTCCCTGGCTGGGGATGCCCAGCGCTGTCATGCTTGGGTGGCGGAGGAGGAAGCCCACAGCTATGCGATGGCCATGGCTCGGGGGTTAATGTGCTCCGACCTGGACTCGCTCCAGCGTAGGGGCCCTTCTCCCGCGCGGGTCGAGCAGGAGAACCGGGAGCTGGAGGTCGCCATCGCCGCCAGGGACGAGGCGGTGGCGGAGGCGGCTAGGGACAGGGCCCGCTTCGTTGCCCACCTGGCGGGGTTGCAGGCGGCAGCCCAGGCGAACGAGGACGTGGCGGCGGTCCAGGCGGCGGCGGAGGAGGAGGAGGCCCAGGCGGCGGCTACCCAGGTGGCGTTGGCCCAGGCGGAGGCCCTGTGGGACAGCTCCCTGGCCGAGGCCCTCGAACGCCGCAGGCGGCAAGACGAGATGTCCGTTCTCCGGCGTGCGCGGCGCGCGGAGTGCGCGAAGCGCTCCCGCTTCAACGACGGCGCCGGCCCTTCCGGCGGCCAGTAGTAGGCCACGTGACTGCGAGTAACCGAGGCCGGTGTAGGCCGCGCGACGGCGAGTAGGTACGGCCGTTGTAGTTTTAGGTTAACTCGACTAACCATCTCTGTAAAGATGGTCCTTTTGGCCAATCAATTGTAATGAAAAAATCTTTTGCTTACCTACTCACTGCCGACCGGGCTCGGATGTACCCATTGTGGACAGTTTCCGCGACCGCGGAAAGTCCGCGGAGACGCAAACCTGGGCCAGGTTTGCGTCTCCGCGGACGGTCCGGTCACTTTGCGTCGCCCCGCTGGAGGTGGTTCCAGACGCATTTCTGGTCACGGCGGACAAAAGCGGTCGCTCAGCGACCGTTTGCGTCGCGCCGCTGGCGATGCCCTTATCCAAGGCAGGGGCTTGGGTATGAAACCGGGAATCCGGATAACGGATACGGAAACATAACTAACAAAATTCTTGGCTTTGCCCTGCATCTCCAGCCGGACTCGACCTAAATGAATTGAAAGTGTTCATTTTAGTTTGGTATGCCAAAATTTGGGTAAACCTCTAATTCGGAGGTTCGACGCAAACTAACCGTCGAGGTGTCTGCGGTGATGTATTCATCGATTCAAATTTAAGATTGAAATGCATCGACACGAATAACAAACGAGTCCGTGAGTGTCCTCCCATACTCAACCCTAGGCCAGCCTACCAGGGACATCAAAGCCACCTATCCATCTGTGGCTTCTCTATCTAAGCGCATCTCTAGCGGTTCGACGCAAACATATCAAATGGTTTGATATAATTTAGATTTGAAATGCGTCAATACGGACAACAAACGAGTCCGCGAGGGTCCTCCTCAACTTGACCCTGGGCCGCTTGCTAGGGACACCAAGGCCACCTATCCATCCGCACCCCTCCCTTATGTTATGCAACCCTAGAGCAATGTCGCCGCCTACCCTTCCGCTCGACGTTGCTTGTACATTTTTTGTTTGGCCCACAGCACATCGGAAGATGCTATTTGGTGGAGGCGGCGAATGCCCTTTCTGGCCTCGCTATAGCCCCTGCCCGCGCTGCCATTTCATTCGGAACCGCTCGCCGGCCTCGCCGCTCACGGCCTGCTCCTCCAATTGTTCCGTACAAAATCCAGAACCATTCTCGGCCATTTGCTTGAAGAAGGCATGCCATTGACCCCTAATTGTCGCCCCACGGATGGACCTCGAGCAGTTGATTTACTTCTTCATCAAGGAAGTCCTCAACAACTCGTCGGAAGATGAGTCAGACGCCTCTTCAGGGCTCATGGTTGTCGGGGCCTCTCTCATCCACGAGCACACTGAGATGTAGAGGCCAGTGCGCAGAGGATTCTCACACGGCCTCGCAGGAGCAACATGAAGCGGGATCGAGAGGGTGGCCACTATCCACCAAGCCGGTCTTCACAGAGGCCATGTTCCAACGACGGTATCGGATGTCAAGAGACATGTTCTTGACTATTCTACGTGATGTGAGAGGCCACGACCCCTACTTCGGATGCAGGCCCGATGTCATTGGTAAGTGATACATCCAAAACGTATTACTTT